>NC_050535.1:7758613-7790511 GCF_002922805.2 Oryzias melastigma
TTTTATCTAAATTTTCTAAGGCTAATTTAGAGTGTTTAGCTTCTATTTTAGCAACATGCTAACGTTTTTGGTTGATTTGTTATCTATTAATTATCAATTAAAAGTATTATTTTAACATTTTAACTTTGTGGCTAATTTTTTATCTAAATTTTCTAAGGCTAATTTAGAGTGTTTTAGCTACATGCTAACATTTTTGGCTAATTTGTTATCTTCTGGTGATTTTTAAGGCTAATATAGAGTTTAGCTATTATTTTAACATTTTAAAGTTTTGGCTAATTTGTTATCCACAGGGGTTTTTAGGCTAATTTAGAGTGTTTAGCTTCTATTTTAGCTACATGCTAACTTTTTTGGCTAATTTGTTATCTACTGAGGTTTTTAGGCTAATTTGGAGTTTATCTAATATTTTAGCAACATGCTAACGTTTTTGGCTAATTTGTTATCTACTGGTGATTTTTAAGGCTAATGTAGAGTTTAGTTATTATTTTAACATTCTAACGTTTTGGCTAATTTGTTATCCACAGGGTTTTTTAGGCTAATTTAGAGTGTTTAGCTTCTATTTTAGCAACATGCTAGGGGTTTTGGCTGATATGTTATCTACTGAGGTTTTTAGGCAAATTTAAAGGTTAGCTTCTATTTTAGCAACAGGCTTAAGTTTTTAAATAATTTAGTTTACTGATAAATTTTGGACTAATTTGGAGTTTAGCTAGCAATTAAGGAATGTGCCAGTTTTTCTTTTTTTTATAAATAGGCTGTTATTTAATGCTAATTTTGAGTTTAACTAACAATTGAGCAACAGGCTAACAATTTTGACTGATTTGATTTATTGGAGAATTTTAGGGTATTTTAGAGTTTAGCTAGTATTTAAGCAACAAACTAGCTTTTTTGGGGCTAATTTGGCATCTCGTAAGGTTTTTGGGGCTATTTTGGTCACATTTAAGCAGCACGCTAAATATTTTTGCAAAATTGGCACGTATTAGGGATTTTTAAGCAATTTTACCACAAATGTTTCATAAATTTAGGTCAACTTTAGCACTTTCATAGTTAATATTCTTAACTAGTCAATATTCTTAAATAAATAGTTAAGTAGTTCTTTAAATTTCCAGTCTTTTAGCAAATTTAACATTTTGCAAATAGCTTTTGCATTTTCAGCAAATCCCTTCAGCAATTAAAATAAATTGCATCACTATTTTCTGCAAAAAGCTTTAGGAGCTACTTTCATCAAAAACCATTCACAATAGCATTATCGCAGGAAATGCAACTTTTCTAGTTGATATTATCTTGCAATAAAGGTTATATTAAAAAATAAAGTGTAAACTGTTTTTAACATTATTATTTGACTGAAATGGTGTGCAAAAACAATTTTTTAAAGTTTCTGCATTGACTTCATTGGAAGAATTCAAGTTTCAAACACTGCATATTTGTGTTTATTTGCACGATTTTTAGCACATTTTTCAACCAATAGATTTTTGTGGTTCCTCTAAATTATTATACATAACTTAAAAATGGTTTAATTTTCTGATCTTACATAAATAAAAAGATAATTCTCCATTTGAAAGCCATCTAGTAACTCTAGAGCAGATGATTTCATTGTAAAGTTTTTGAATAAACCGCAAAAATATAAAGACAAATAAAATCAAAAAGTATTTATGAGGAAAATAAGATTTGTATGCTTAAGTAGTTTTGTAAAATATGAGTTTGAGTTTAATAATCAGGCCTAATTTTTCAATTTTACTGTTGGAATTTTTGAGTAGCAGATCAAAAAGACTTTACTTATAAACTGTCTTATTTAAAATATATTTATAATTGTATTAGTTTTTGGCAAATTGGCCACCTTTAACACGATTCTAGATTTTTAAGAGCTTAAAAGTCTTGTTTTTTATGACTTATCGACTCTAAGGATGAGTTTAGGCTGAGTTTTGTGAAAAAGATTAATTATTTTGGGTTATGGTGAATGCAGTTCTAAACATGCGACGTTTCTGCACACTTTCCTGAGCTGCACCCTTGGCCTCTCCGACCCACCCTCATCAAGCTCCCAGATCTCCTTTTCTTTTTGGGGGTTCCATGTTCCCTTTTGTGAAGCCATCTGCTTTTTGAGGTCCGGGTATTTTTTTCTGCACGGCGTTGTGTTAAAGCGTGCTTTACTGAGGTGCCACTGCTAACCAGCTGACCCTTAATGGATTGAATTAAAGCTCGCAGGGAGCAGCAGTCTTGGATGCAGATCACTCTTGCGTGTGTGTTTCTATAGTGAGAGACGAGGAGAAAGAGCGCGTTAACCTCGGGGGAGAATGAGGGTGTTAACACGGGAAAATAGCCAGTGACCTCTCCACCCCCACCTCATCACCTGAGCTCCAGAGGTCAATCCAGCATCTCTGTCCGCCTGAGCTGAAGTCTTTATTTAACTATTGACTTCTGATTAGTTAAATCCCCTTTTCCTCCGTTTATCCCTCTTTCACTATCTGCCTCCTTTCTCTCCTAAACAGAAGAAATTGTCCGATGAGGCGCGAGCCGAGGAGATCCACTTTGGAAATAGTTTTTTTTGGTCAAGTTTGGTGAATCTATTTAGTCCTTTTGGCTTATTTTTCTCTTAAAACCCGGCAAAAGCTTGTTTTTGGATAACACAGACTTCTTTTTTTTTCATAAATGGACACTGGCAGTATTGTAACTAAGACTCATTTCTCTCTCGTGAGCCATCCTTCCTCTCCACTCCACTTTTCATCGCTCATCTCGTCTCTCCGCCCTTCTATGCCCGCTCTTTATTCCATCGCCATCCTGTTCTGCTCGCTGGCTTTACTTACCCAAGGTCAGATCTCGGTATTCTGCCAGCAGAATAGTGACTTTATTTTCCCTGTGCTTGTTCGATTGTAGTTCCGCACAAAGCCGCAGAAGGGACAAAAAACATGACAGCAACCCTGAGGCAACTTGAAGTATCTCTGGGTTTCCTGCTCTTTTTAACCCTTCTTTTGATGCGCTCTCCTTCCCGCTTTGCGCGCATGTGTGCGTGGGTCATTGTTGGTAATTGCAATCAGCTGTGCAGTAAGCAACGAGCGAAAAATAAATGAATAAAATCAGAACGATGGAGGGAAAAAAAGATGAGAAGGTTCTCCAGTGAAGACCTTGGGGAGCATGTTTGTAGTACAGAAGAATCTGACGCCTCAAATTAAATGGAGCTTAATATTTATTGGCTGTTGTTGTCTTTTAGAGCTTTGGATGGCAAGGCAGTGACACTAACTGTGCGCCTCGAGGGCAGCACTCAACTTTTCTACAAGTTTTTTTTTCATCTCAATGAAAGAAAATCTGTTTATCTTGTACAACATTTCAAATAAGGCATTTAAATCCTTATTTTTTCGTATTTCTGACATAAAAAGATTATTTATAAAGAACGCAAACTAGAAAAGTTGTATTACCTGCGATAATGCTAGTGTGAATGCTTTATGCTGAAAGAAGCCGCTTAAAATGCTGAAGCTTTTTGCTGAAAATGGTGACACAGTTTGCTTTAATTGCTGAAGGGATTTACTGGAAATGTAAAAGCTATGTTAAATTTGCTAAAAGACAGGAAATTTTGTATGAAAAACTATGAAAGTGCTGAAGTTGACCTAAATTTCTGAAAAATTTGTAGTAAATTTGCTTAAAAATCCGTAATACATGCCAATTTAGCAAAAATATTTAGTGCGTTGCTTAAATATGAGCTAAACTCCAAATTAACCCCCAAAAAAACCTTAGTAGATGCCAAATTAGCCAAAAAGCTAGCATATTGCTTAAATACTAACTAAACTCCAAAATAACCGAAATTCCTCATTGAACTAATTCCGTGTAAAACGTTAGCCTGTTATTTAAATAGAAGCTAAACTCTAAATTAGCCTATTAAAAAAACCACAATAGATAGCAAATTAACCAAAACCTTAGCATGTTGCTAAATTATTAGCTAAATTCCAAATTAGCATAAAAAACCTCAGTCGATGCCAAATAAGCCAAAAAAGCTAGCTTGTTGCTTAAATATTAGCTAAACTCCATAATATCCAAAAGTTCCTCAGTAAACTAAATTAGCCCAAACGTTAGCATGTTGCTGAAAATGAAGCTAAACTTTAAATTAGCCCTTGAAAAACCCAATAGATAACAAATTGGTCAAAACATTAGCATGTTGCTACAATATTAGCTAAACTTCGAATTAGCATAAAAAAACCCTCAGTTGATGCCAAATTAGCCAAAAAAGCTAGCACGTTGCTTAAATATTAGCTAAACTCTATAATAGCCAAAAATCTTCAGTAAACTAAATTAGTCCAAACGTTAGCATGTTGCTAAAATAGAAGCTAAACTCTAAATTAGCCCTTGAAAAACCCTGTATATAACAAATTAGCCAAAAACGTTAGCATGTAGCTAAAATATTAGCTAACCTATGCATTTTTAAAGAATTACTTTAAAAGATGAAAACATAGTTTATAAATATATTTAAAAGGCTTGTTGCTAATCTAGGGGCATATTTTGCTCAATATTTCAAAAACTATAAAGTTTATAAATATAATAATACTAGCAGCTGAACGTTTTGGCTCCAAGATTGCTGAAGTCTGAGCTTTTACGTGCCGATAAACGTACGGAAAGGAGCAGGAGAATCACTTTAGTGTGAATGATCACTAAGTATTCACACAATAAGTACATCTATAAATCCTATGATGTTTGCATCAAAGGGCCAAAGATTTATTGGCTTCTGCATTAGATTCTAGGAACTTAACTTGTTAATAAACCTAATGCAACTTGAATGCGTTTTTCTCTTATTGATTTATTTTGGGCAAAAATTATCCATAGATTTTTACATTAAAGGCATTTAAGAAAAAGCCTGTTTTTGCTTAAGTAAAAGACAAATACTTTAAAGAGTGGATCAAAGAAATCTTATCCAGTTTCTGATGGCCTTAACTAAGGAAAAAAACACTTTTGGCTTTTTGGAGTTTAATAGACTTCAAGCCTTCAGTCCCAGTTAAGATAGCAAATACCGCCTCATAAATAAACAAAATGAACCTTTAAAGACAGTAAAACATCCGGTGTAAAACAGTAAAATTATGTAAAACTAGTAAATATGTTTTTTTAAAGGTCAAGTTACCAAAACCATTTTTTTTATTGCAATGTCAAAATGCTTAAAGACTTTCATTTGGGTTTAAACTCTGTGTTTACCTCAAACTTTCTCAAAAACATCTAATTCTGCCATACAAGGCAGTAAAACCTTCCTTCAGTTACATGAAAACCCCATGAAAGACACCCTCCGATCATCTTTTGAGCTATTTAAAAGTATTCTTCGTGGTCTTTTAGTTATGATCGTCATTTTTTAGGAAATAGGTTGTTCCCCCTGCCCCCGTCTCACCCACCCATCCTGAGTAGTGGGCGGAACCAATGGGGCGGAGCAAACCCCAACCCCCCGTTGCTAAAAGCTCAGAGAAGGGAACTTGTGGTCCACCCAGTGTATTTCCTACGTAACGAAGACAATATTTTTCAAACGTCTGCCCCAGATTCACAACAATTTGAATAAAGAAATTCTACAAAATGCAACTTTGACCTTCATTTTTCTTGTATATATCAGTAAAATACCATAAAAACGTGATTAAAAACACAAAACATAATTTTTCTCAGAGTGAGTCTTTTTGTATTCTATCTTAAATAGGTGCAACTTTCACTCTTTTTAACTGTAAAATCATTTTTTTATTTTATCAACACCGTGGAGCCTCTGTTGGCCAGGTGCAGGAACAGCACCCTCCCCGGGCTTTCACATTGGCTGAGCTCTTGGGGAACAAAACTCAAGATAGGCTGAGAGTGGGGGGTCCCAGATCACAAAAGTGGGACCTACACCTCAATGGATGTTTCCCCAAGAGGAGCAGCCAAGGCAGGAGGAGGTTGTGAGAACGACCCTGCAAAACAATCCACCGGTGGCCCAAGGCGGTCACACTTTAAGGGAATAGATCATTAGGTGTAATTATGGTGTTCACATTGTCACGTACCCCCCCTCCCCAAAAGAGTGTCTACGAATGAATGAACTCGCCAGAGACAGCCCCAGTTCACTCACTCACACACCCACATTAGCTCTTCAGTTAGTGAAAACACTTTGATGTCGGAAGAGTCATCCAGAATTTGCCTGCATAAAGGCAGTGTTTTAAGCCTCCCCTCTTTTCCGTCCTTCTCCCTCGACCCCTCTGTCCCTGCCCACTCCCATTTTTTCTTCTGTCCCTGCACACAAGGCGATAAGACACACACGGCTGAATGAGCGACAACCCCCACCGCCACCACTACTACCACCTTACCCCTTCTCTCCCTCCCCCTTTTCAGCCTTCCCACCCTTCATTTCTTTGAGGCCCGGTCAATTCTTTGACAAAAAAAAAAGCATCAAATGTTTTCTGCTGTCGGGTAATGAGGGAGTGGACCTCATCAGGGCCCAGTAGTCAGCTATCCTTGGCTTTTGTTGCAGCTCAATGGCACGGCGCTCTTTGAAAAACTCAAAAGCAACTTTTTGAGGAGTAAAGGACGGAGATATGTCACAGAAAGAGCGGCGAGGAGAAGCAGCCGTGGAAAGAAACTTCCTCAGTATGAACAAAGGTGTAATTGGAACGACATGATTCCATTCTTTGAGAAAGTCTCCCATTTTTATGTTTGCCATCTCTCGCCAAAGATACGTTGACGCCACCTACGGGAAAGTGCATTCAAGTGACCACTTTCAATAAAAAGTTCAAAACTCTAGCATTCCTACGTAGCTACGCAAGTTTCAACAACCATGTTTAAAGTTATACCAGGCCCGAAAACTGTTGTAGAAATTGTTTGGCTAGATTGACGTGATATTTAGGTCATGATGTTCAAACAGGATAATCAAGGGAGGACCACGTCTTACTCTTTGGACATATAGCCCAAAAACTGTCGTAGAAACTTGTGTGGCTAAATTCACGTGCAATTTAGGCCATATAGTTCAAAAAGGACAAACAAGAAAGGGCTTCTTGTTCTGAGTGTATAGAGCCGTAAACTTCCGTAGAAACTTGCGTAGCAATTTTTATGTGCATTTGGGCCATGATGTTCAAACTGGATAAACAAGGAAGGACCACGTCTTTCTCTTTGGACATAGAGCTTGAAAACTGTCGTAGAAACTTGCTTACCTAGATTCACCTGCATTTGGGTCATGGTGGTTCTACACAGCAAACAAGAAAGGGCTTCTTCTTGTTCCGAGTGCATTGAGCCGTAAACTGCTGTAGAAACTTGTGTAGCTATTTTTACGTGCATTTGGACCACTGTGTTCAAACAGGACAAACAAGGAATGACTTCTAGTTCCTTGTACATAGAGCTTGAAAACTGTCGTAGAAACTCGTGTAGATATTTTTACATGCATTTGGGCCATTGTGTTCAACTGGATAAACAAGGAAGGACTATGTCTTTCTCTTTGGACATGGATCCCAAAAACTGTTCTAGAAACTTGCGTAGCTAGATTCACGTTCATTTAGGCCACGGTGTTCAAACAGGACAAACGAGGGTGGACTCCTAGTTCCTTGTACATAGAGCTTGAAAACTGTCGTAGAAACTTGCTTACCTAGATTCACCTGCATTTGGGTCATGGTGGTTCTTGGCAAACGAGAAACGGCTTCTAGTTCTTTGTACAAAGAGTTCGAAAACTGTCGAAGAAACTTGCATTGCTAGATTCACGTGCAATTTTTTATCCAAATAGTTTAAAAAGGGCAAACAAGAAAGAGCTTCTTGTTCAATGTGCATAGAGTCGTAAACTGTCGTAGAAACTTGTGTAGATATTTTTACGGTATTTGGGCCATTGTGTTCAACTGGATAAACAAGGAAGGACTACGTCTTTCTCTTTGGACATAGAGCCCAAAAACTGTCGTAGAAAGATTCACGTACATTTAGACCAAGGTGATCATACAGGACAAACAAGGAAGGACTTCTAGTTCCTTGTACATAGAGCCAGAAAACTATCGTAGAAACTTGCATGGATAGATTCACCTGCAATTTAGCCCAAATAGTTCAAGAAGGACAAACAAGAAAGGTTTTGTTCTTGTTTCTTGTACAAAGTGTGAAAAGTGTCATAGAAACTTGCATAGCTAGATTAACGTGCATTCGGTCATGGTGTTCCAACTAATAAAATAAGGGCTTCTTGTTCTTTGTCCATAGAGCCCGAAAACTGTTGTAGAAACGTGCGTAGCTGTGCGTGAAAACAAGAGTTTTCAATGCAAAACCCAGAATGCACATTTATATGCTTTTACATAGACTACTCATTGGAAGTGGTCGCTTGAACAAGTGTTGCCGAGGGTTGTGCCGACAAATTCACGAATTTGTCGACACAACCAAAGACTATTTGTGACATCACCGCTTCCCTGCCAGTTTTTGGTTTCATTTTACATCAAAGGACCAAGAAAGACATAAAATTAATAGTTTTCAGTGTCCATTTTTTATTAGAATGCACTGCATTCTCTGTATTTGAAACCCATCTGGATTTGTCTGTGTTTTTGTGGTTTTACATATTTCCACATGAAAAACAAAGAATATTTGATATAAGAGTGAAAGTTTTATAGTAGACCAACAGAGATGTGTCTCTTGTTGTGAGTTGAATGTGGTGACAGGGGGGTAGGGGGGCTTAAAGACCACAATGTGTGGGCGGAGAAAATCTTGAAGGAGTAAGAACTTGACAATCCTCTCAAGATGGATAATCAAGTAATGACCCATGAGGCCTCAGCTTCATCTGATTATAAATAACCAATGAAATCATCATCTCTGATTGTGTTTCCATTCCTCCTTCTTTCCCCCTCTCCTATTTGTACCTCCGTCAGCCGTCTTTACTGTAGGTAGGGGCTGCTGGTAAAGGGAGGGGGGGACAAGACGGCAGTAGAAAAGACAAACTGAGGTTCTAATGATGCGGCGCCAATAATGACAAGGTTTTTTTTTTCTTCTCCTTTCTCTTCAGAAAGGCTATTTACCGGTTGGTGGGGTCACAGAAGGTTGATGAAATGACACCTCCCTTTTGTGCATGGGGGAGGGCGAGTTTGTCAGGTTGTTATTAAGCCTGATTCAGCCAATTGGCTCAGAGTGGGAACCCCGGTTTTGTGAGCGGACACGGAGATAAAAAGTTGACAGCAGCAAAGAATAGAGTATTTCCGTCCCCTTGCTTTGTGATGATTACTAATTATCCTGCAGCTTAAGAAGGCCAGTGGCAGAAATTCACTGATTTCATAATTTGATGGAGCTGTCGGTGCATACTCAGTCAGCCGTTGATGGCTTGCATGGAATGATATGCAATTCCCCTCTTTTCTTTGATAGAATAGTGGAGATGATGATTATAGTTTGCGCTGAACTCCCTGACATGAATCCTGTTGACGTTTTACACTATCTGGAAAAGTTTGAACTTCACATCGCATGTTCACGCCAGCTGCAACGCACTCGAGTCCCCGCAGAACAATGGCTCCGCTCAAGAGGCCGTGAAGAGGCGACACAAAATCAGAGAGCTGTCAGAGGACAGCGAGATGACTGCGCTGCCCCGTCGTTTTCGTCGCTCATCCTGAATTTACTCTTTGTCCGGTTGATTATTTCTATAGAGAAAAACTATACATTTTCACGGAACTTAAATAGAGTTCAACTTGATGTTTTAAGATAAACTTTATACAAGAATTCAAGAAAATTTAAATTAATATTCTTCTAATTAAACATGGGTTAAATATGGGTCTTTCTTGTTTTAAATGTTTGTTGATTTCGTCTAATGATCCATTTTCAAAGCGTTCCCAGTGATCTTTTAATTATGATTGTGTCATTTTTGGTGTTTTCTATAACATTATTTCTGCAGAGAAGCAAAAATTTGTTAGAAATTCACCTTTGACCGTTGGTTCAGAGCAGCCCTGCCCCCATTCCCCTCCCCCGTAGCTTAGAACCTGTAGCAGGGAGTTTGAGCCCCGCCCACTGTATTTTCTACGTCACAAATATGTTTTTTTCAAACTGCATTTTTTTCATTTGTTCCTGATTCACAACAATTTGAATAAAGAAATACTCAGAAATGCAATTTTGAGCTGAATTTTCTTGATTTGTGTCCTCTATTATCAGAAAAATGCCTCAAGAAGATGTTAAAATAACCATTTTCATCTTTAAAGTCGCCCAAATCAGTTTGATAATACATTTCTAATATAATATATCCTTTACAACCGAGTAGGGAGCACTATAATTAGTTTTTTGATTGGAGTATCTTCAATCTTCTGGAGGTTTTAAAGCTTAATTGTTTTTTTGGCTAATGTTTTAGCAATATGCTAGCTAAATTAGCATTTATCTAGGTTTTGGGTTTTTTTTAGCTAATTTGGCTTTTATTTAGCTCACATTTCAGCAATATGCAAGCTGTTTTGGCTAATTCGGCATCTACTTTATTTTTTGGGCTAATATGGAGTTAGGCTAATATTTTAGCAACGTGATAGGTTTTTTTTTTGGCTAATTTGGTATCTACTGGGGTTTTCTGAGCCACTTTGGGGTTAAGCTAATATTTAATTAATGTGCTAGCTGTTTTGGCTAAATTGGCATCTACCAAGGATTTCAAGCTAATTTGGCCTTTAGCTAACATATAAGCAATATGCTAGCTGTTCTAGGTAATTTAGCATTAACTGGTGTTTTTCAAGCTACTTTGAAGCCAAGCTAAAATTTTAGCAACATTCTAGCTGTTTTAGCTAAATTAGCATTTGCTTAGGTTTTTAAAGCTACTTTGGCTTTTAGATAAAGTTTCAGCAATAAGCAAGCTGTTTTTGGCTAATTTGGCATCTTACTTGTTTTTTTAGCTACTTTGGAGTTAAGCTAATATTTTATTAATGTGCTAGCTGTTTTGGCTAAATTGGCATCTATGAAGGATTTCAAGCTAATTTGGCCTTTAGCTGACATATAAGCAATATGCTAGCTTTTTGGCTAATTTAGCATCTACTGGTGTTTTTCAAGTTACTTTAGAGCTAAGCTAACATTTTAGCCACATTCTAGCTGTTTTGGCTAAATTAGCATGCACCTAGGTTTTTCAAGCTAATTTGGCTTTTAGCTAATGTTTCAGCAATAAGCAAGCTGTTTTTGGCTAATTTGGCATCTTGCGAGTTTTTTAGGGTTAATTTGAAATTAAGCTAATATCAGCTAAATGCTAGCTTTTTTGCCTAATTTGGCTTCTAACTAGGTTTATTGAGCTACTTTGGAGTTAAGTTAATATTTTAGCTTTTTGCTATATTTTGTTTAGCTAGATTTGCATCTACCAATGTTTTTTAAGTTATTTTAGCTTTAGATAACATATTAGCAGTATGCTAGCTTTTTTGGCTAATTTAGCATTAACTGGTGTTTTTTGAGCTACTTTGGAGCTAAGCTAACATTTTAGCCACATTCTAGCTGTTTTAGCTAAATTAGCATTTACCTAGGTTTTTAAGCTAATTTGGCTTTTAGCTAACGTTTCAGCAATATGCAAGCTGTGTTTGGCTAATTTGGCATCTTGCTAGTTTTTTGGGTTCATTTGATATTAAACAAATATTTTAGCAACATGCTAGCTTTTTTGGCTCATTTCTCTTCTAACTAGGTTTATTGAGCTACTTTGGAGTTAAGTTATTATTTTTAGCATTGTGCTAGATTCTTTTAGCTAAATTTGCATCCAACGAGGTTTTTCATTTTTTTTCTTTTACCTAACAAATCAGCAATATACCAGCTGTTTTGGGGTAATTTTGCATCTACTGAATATTTTTAAAGCTAATTTGGAATTTTACTATTATTTTGCAAAATATGCTTAACGTTTTTATCTTAACTGGCATCTACCAAAGTTTTTCAGGCTAATTTAGCCTTTAGCTAATATTTTAGCAATGTCCTAGCTGTGTTGGTTAGTTTGGCATTTACTTAGTTCTTTTCAGTTTACTTCTCCAGCTTTACACTTATAGCTTAAAACATTAATGCAAATAAGCATCAGTAATGTATTCAACCTTTTTCCTTTTAATAGATTTCAGCTTATTCTGCTAAAAGTAATGCAACTATTGAAGCAACCAGCTTCTGCAATTCTGCAAATGTATTTCCGCAGGAAATTGAATTTTCTAGTTATGATTTGAAATTAACTTTATTGTAAAGCTTGATCAAAAATAAATCTGATTTGTTGTGTATTCTAAAACTATTTTATAATTATTTAATGATTTATTTATTTTGAAAAATGGCATTAATTTAGGGTTTTCTCATTGAATCAGAATTTATTTTGGGCCTTTTAATTAGATTTTATATTATTTTACCATTTTTTGTGTGCAGAATTACTGTCACACCGTCTGCCTGGACTCTGGGATTGATTACAGGACTTTGGATCAACCTACGGCTGGAAAACTCTACTACCTGTAAGACTGCTTTGTTGATTCCTCGACACTTTTGAGATTTTCCTCCAATTTTCTCAATAAAAAAGTCTTATTATTGCAATTCTCTCCATTTACAAGCCAGTTTATCTCAGTTGTGGCGTCTGTTCCGACAACACGTGGAAATGAATCCGCACACGGCGAATGTTTGTGCATATCATTTAGGCTGATTATTTTTAAAAGATGGAGAGAGAAGGCAAACAGATGCATGAATGGGCAGAAGCAGGCAGGGGGATTTGTAAAGACCTGCATTACCTTGAGAGAGCCATGAAAAGAATTAAAAGAATCAATAGAACATGAGAAAATGGCAAAGCCTTAAAAGCTAGTTTTCTATTTTCCTCATTACGTATAAGCTGTTAGTTGCCCCCGCACTCACTCGGCCAAACAACTGCTTTCGTCTTTTCACTGTATGTAAATAAAGCGCACCGGAGCCTTTTACATGGAGTTGAAACACAAGCGGATGAACGAGCTCACTTCCCAGACTCACTCTGACACGCATTCACTCACTAATGCTCGAGCTTAGGGACTAACATCCTTTCTTTTTAATTTTTTTTTTTTTTTTTTTTTTGCTGATGGAGGAAAAAGCTAACTCCAAGCTCTGCTTGCTGCCACCATTTGATGCGGCCACTTCAGCTTTATTAATTTCATAACCTATTATTTCCTGTGCGTTGGCGGTGATGTGCAGCTCAGGGGAGCCCGGTGCAGAGGCCCACCTGGATTCCCTGTTCGAGGAGCTAACGTTAAGACAAAAGACTGGTAAGGAAATGAAAGGAGAACACTTTTTTCAAAATATGTTCAAAGAAATAAAAATATATAAACTCCTTCTGTGTGATCTATGGCATTTTCTTTATTTTTTATCCACATTTCTGAACAGTTTTTACTTTTATAAACATGTTGTAGACTTTCCTAATTAAATTTACTCACTTGTGAACCTTATTGCTTCAATTACTTATAAAAAATATTTAATAAAAGGCTTTTTTAGAGGCATAAATGTTTGTTTTTATACAAATGGCTGCAACTTTTAAATATAGTGGAGGAATTTTCTACAAAAGTAATAGAACTAACATAGTGAGGCTTAAATTATTTAAGGCTAAAGATGAAATCCAGTTTCTAAATCTGAATCATTTAATTAGGAAATACTTTAATTAAAAAAAATAATAATAAATAACTTACTATCACAGCCTCCAGCGGTTATACAAGCTTTCATTTATAGAGATTTGGGACCAAAATGAAAGAGTAGAAGGGTAGAAATGTTCCTTTAAGTTGAAAATATTATTACGATTTGACCTTAAATAGTATAAAAAAAATCATCAAATTGATATTTTTGAGTAATCTTAAGAAAACTTTGTTAACAAACTCATACATAAGCATAAAAGAATAAACTTATGGTCATTAAGCTCATTAAAAACAACCCCAATGGGTGTAAATACAAACTTTTTAGAATCAAATACATTTTTAATGTTGCATCAGTTTTATATTTTCAGGAAAAAAATGAGACCTCTCACTCCCTACTGTTTATTTAATATAAAACTAATGAAATATGAGATTGTTTTATCGCTAATTTAAAATAAAAGCACAAATTAAAAGGAGAACTGAACTTTTTATTATCTAAGAATAGCATTTAGATTTTTTAAAATATAATTTTAATAGAAAAAGTTACATTTTTAGACAAAAATAAAATTATCCGTCTTACAGTTGAAGCAGAAAATATGTGAATCCTTTGGAATGACTTAGTTTTATGCATCAAAACACATTTTGGTGTAATTTAAGTTGGCAATATATTATAGTTTATATAATATTTACATTGAGATAAAAAAGCACATCATGTGTCCATTTCTTTGAGGTACTCCCAAAGGGTTCATGTACTTTCTCTTGTAACCGTATATTAATATGTACTCCATTTCTGTGCAGGTAGGAGGGATAAACCAGAAGTCTTTTATTAGATAATGAGTTTTAATGAGGCTCATAAATACAGCTGCACATTGGTTTCCTTTGTGTTTTGTCAGTTACGGCTCCGCGGGTGATTACGGTGCTGGGCCGACGTTTGACTCTGCGGAGGACCTGCGGATCTGTCGCCGACTGCACCTTCGATGAGCTGTGTGGCCGAGTGAGTCGAGTAAAGAAATGTCCCGCTGGAATTATTCGCTTTCCTGAAGCCAAAATTCCTTTAGAGAGAATTTAAGACACCAGACTGAATTGGTAAATTTACTCTTTTGTTCTTATATATTCGAAATTTTAAGAAAAAAAAGCAAAAACCACTCCAAAATACCCACATAAACGTACATCCATGCTTATGTTTGTATATATGTTTATTTAAATATTCATTCTTGTAAATTTGAAACGCTTTTTTTGCACATCAGACGTTTATATCTGTGTAATATAATGGACTTTTATTTTTTCTATATCCTTATATTTGCATAATTCTTTGTAGATATTGAAATGTTTTATATTTTATATTTTACTTTTCTAGATTTCGCTGAAATAGTTGCTCCAATTTCATTGTCCAAGTGGATAGTGACAAAAAAACGTATTTATCTGTATTAAAATTGAAATAATTTCTTTAAATAAGCAAAAAAATCTAAAAAAAAATTAGTAAAATAAATAATAAAAAAAGGTTAATTCTTAGAATTCCTTTTTTAAGAAAAAAATTGTCACCAAGACAAAATAAAAATACGTTTTTTTATTTAAAAACTTTATTGATAAGATTATTTTCTTGCAAAACAAAAATTAGACTTTGTTTTTGCAGTATGAAGACTAAAGTCCAGCTTGTTAACAGAAAAAGTTCATTAAAAAAAAAAAAAGACAAGTTTTCATGAAAAAGAAAACTAAATTTTAGGAATGAGGGCTTGAATTCTTAGTAGAAAAGGAACATATGTAAGAAAAAAGTAAAACTGCTGAAGAACTATCCCCATTCAACTATTGAATTTGTGTTAATAATCAGAAACTATTAAAGCGCTTAGCTAAAAACCAATATTAATAGTTTTTTTTATTTTTATTTCAAGAAAAATTGTTAATTGTGGCATTACAATATGGAACATACCTTAATTTTATATATTAAAATAAGAAAAAAATTCCTTGTTTATTAAAATTAAACTTCTATTCAATAGAAATTTTGCCTTGAAAATCAAAAGTTTTGAAGAAAAAAAAATAAAAAACAAAATCTGAGACTAATATCACTTTTTCTAAGGAAGACATTTTCCACGATTCAATCCTCTGTCCTCCGATCGTCCAGGCCTTCACCTCCATCTTGATTCTGTTAGCCGCTCAATGTCAAAAAGCAAGTCTATTGGTTCTTTTTCTGATTAGCGGAGCTCGCCGGGCGCCACACAAAGCCTTGTTGTGCTGTAAACTGCGTGTAAGGCCTCAGTCCAGATGTACCGCGGTGAGTTTTGGAGGACACGCGAGCTTCAAGGATTCCTCTGACATATGCCGCCATGTACTCATTAATTTTAAGAGCAATCAACCTGAATAGCAAAGGCTCAAGGACGGTACATCAGCAAGGGTCTTCGGTAAAATGTGCTCCTGTTGTTAAACCGTCGTTCTTTCTGTCTTTTCTAAGGCCGAGCATGCAGAGTATTCAGTTCAGTTTATGTTTGCTTCCTGTTGCTTTTTTCTTTTTTTTCTTTTATGTATGAAGTTCTGCTTCTCATCCTCTCCAGCCTCTGGGCGCCATCGACTACCTGGAGATAGCGCGGCTTTTCGACACCGTTTTTATCCGCCACGTCCCCACGCTGACTTTGTCCCTGAAGGACCAAGTCCGACGCTTCACCACCCTCATAGACAACCTCTACGACCACAAGGTATACCGCCGTGTGGGAATTTAAAGTATTTAAGTGAAATACTTCGTCTGGATCTCACTTTGAATAAATAAGTTCTGAATGAACCTCAAAATTAAGATTTTTCTCATGAGTGAAAGCAGAATTTCTTCTAATTTACGATGTTTATTCAAACTAAAACCAACTTTCTCTTGATTCTTCTCAGAAAGTATCTTGACATTTAGCTTTTGCTCATTAGATGATGGATATTTTAGGTCAGAGGTCGGCAACCTTTAACAGTAAAAGAGCCATTTGGGTTCGTTTTCTACTAATCAAAACCAAAAAGGAGCCGCATAGTCTTACTTTAGCATTTAGGACATTTGGATTTGCATTCATGGCCACAATTGTTTTAATAAATATGATTTATGTCTACACAAACAAAAGCAAAAATATAAAAAGAAACTAGTATTTCTCAAAATGGGATTTTTTTAAAAACGTTTTTACCTAGACGCCAAATTAGCGAAAAAGCTAGCTTGTTGCCTAATTACTAGCTGTAGTCCATTTAGCATAAAATTCCTCAGTAATTTAAATTAGCCAAAAATGTTAGCATGTTGCTAAAATATTAGCTTAACTCCAAATTAGCATAAAACATTTCATTACAGGCCAATTTAGCCAAAAAAAAAAAGCTAGCTTGTTGCTCAATTACTAGCTGTAGTCCATTTTAGCATAAAATTCCTCAGTAAATTAAATTAGCCAAAAATGTTAGCATGTTGCTAAAATAAAAGCTAAATTCTAAATTAGCCTAAAAACCCAAGTAGATAACAAATTAGCCAAAAATGTTAGCATATTGCTAAAATATTAGCTTAACTCCAAATTAGCATAAAACATTTAATTAGAGGCCAAATTAGCCAAAGAAACTAGCTTGTTGCTCAATTACTAGCTGTAGTCCATTTTAGCATAACATTCCTCAGTAAATTAAATTAGCCAAAAATGTTAGCATTTTGCTAAAATAAAAGCTAAACTCTAAATTAGTCTAAAAACTCAAGTAGATAACAAATTAGCCAAAAATTTTAGCATATTGCTAAAATATTAGCTTAACTCCAAATTAGCATAAAACATTTAATTAGAGGCCAAATTAGCCAAAGAAACTAGCTTGTTGCTCAATTACTAGCTGTAGTCCATTTTAGCATAAAATTCCTCAGTAAATTCAATCAGTCAAAAATGTTAGCATATTGCTAAAATATTAGCTTAACTCCAAATTAGTATAAAACATTTCATTAGAGGCCAAATTAGCCAAAAAAAGCTAGCTTGTTTCTCAATTACTAGCTGTAGTCCATTTTAGCATAACATTCCTCAGTAAATTAAATTAGCCAAAAATGTTAGCATTTTGCTAAAATAAAAGCTAAACTCTAAATTAGTCTAAAAACTCAAGTAGATAACAAATTAGCCAAAAATTTTAGCATATTGCTAAAATATTAGCTTAACTCCAAATTAGCATAAAACATTTAATTAGAGGCCAAATTAGCCAAAGAAACTAGCTTGTTGCTCAATTACTAGCTGTAGTCCATTTTAGCATAAAATTCCTCATTAAATTCAATCAGTCAAAAATGTTAGCATATTGCTAAAATATTAGCTTAACTCCAATTTAGCGTAAAACATTTCATTAGAGGCCAAATTAGCCAAAAAAAAGCTAGCTTGTTGCTCAATTACTAGCTGTAGTCCATTTTAGCATAAAATTCCTCAGTAAATTAAATTAGCCAAAAATGTTAGCATGTTGCTAAAATAAAAGCTAAACTCTAAATTAGCCTAAAAACTCAAGTAGATAACAAATTAGCCAAAAATTTTATCATATTGCTAAAATATTAGCTTAACTCCAAATTAGCATAAAACATTTCATTAGAGGCCAAATTAGCCAAAAAAGAAGCTAGCTTGTTGCTCAATTACTAGCTGTAGCCCTAAATGGCCTAAAATTCCTCAGTCATCCTGGTTCTAAAATAGAAGCTAAATTCTAAATTATCCCCCAATAACTTCAGTAGATAACAATTAGCCAAAAACATCTGCATGTTGCTAAATTATTAGCTAAACCTCAAATTTGCATAAAATTCATCAGTAAACTATGTTAGCCTGTTGCTAAAATAGAAGTTAAACTTTGCATTTTTTATTGTCATTGGATCAGAAACGTCCTTAGCAACAGTTGCTAGCGTCATTAGCTCCTGTCATTAGTACATAGACATGGACGAATCTTCAATAAACTTGTTCAGTAGACATAGACAATGGACCAAAGATATAGACAGTGGATGCTAAAGTAAATTTTGGCACAAATGGAACCCCGTACGGCCCAGCCTCTGCCTCCAGTGGTCCAAAGGTAAACTGAGTTCGAGAACCCTGAACTGATGTATGTAGCGTTATAGGTATTTTTAAACTTGAAATCATTTCTTCTTCCTATTTAGTGGGACAAAGGAGGTAAACCATCAAAACTCCACTCTTGTGATTGGCTGAGAAGCTATTTAGCTATTGGTTCAGAGTGAAGGCCTAATGTGTGGTGTGTCAGCCTGTATCTGAGGCAGATTTTCTTCCTTAAATTGCATCAAAACCATAAACCATTTATAAAAACTTGACAAACGTTTTTATTCCCGATTCCCTTAAAAGGAAATGCAGCATTTATCTAGATCAGGAGTGTCAAACTCAATCGTACAGGGGGCCAAAATCCAAAAAAAACCTTAGGTCGCGGGCCGAACAGGATAAACATTTTTTTAACACTAGAAAAAAATGTTCTTAAACTTCAAAAACATAACTTTTTAACTTAATTATGAACTAGATATATAGCATTATGTGTGATAATGCTAGTGTGAATAGTGTAAGCTGAATTCGACCGCTGAAGATGCTAACGCTGATAGCTGAAGATGCTGAAATTCATAGTTAAAAATGGTTAAATTGATAGTTAAAAATGCTAAAATTGATAGTTAAAAATGCTGAAATTCATAGTTAAAAATGCTGAAATTCATAGTTAAAAATGCTGAAATTCATAGTTAAAAATGCTGAAGATGATAGTCAAAAATGCTGAAATTCATAGTTAAAAATGCTCAAATTCATAGTTAAAAATGCTGAAATTTATAGTTAAAAATGCTGAAATTGATAGTTAAAAATGCTGAAATTGATAGTTAAAAATGCTGAAATTCATAGTTAAAAATGCTGAAACTGGTAGTTAAAAATGCTGAAATTGATAGTCAACAATGCTGAAATTTATAGTTAAAAATGCTGAAATTGATAGTCAAAAATGCTGAAATTGATAGCTGAAAACGCTGAAGCTGATAGCCAGCCTAAATATTCGCTAAACGCACAATTAGCCTAAAAAACGAAGAAAAAAAATTAGGTTAGCCAAAACAGCTAGCATGTAGCTGAAACAAAAAATAGTTAAACTTCAAAATAACCCAGAAAACTGAAAAAAAAAAACTAAATTAGCCAAAACAGCTAACGTGTAAATATTAGACTAACTCCAAAACAGCCTATTAAACTAAAAATAAAGCCTAAATTAGCCAAGTTAGCTAGCATGTCACTGAAATATTAGCTAAACTCTAAAATAGCCTAAAAAACTTTAACAAAAAAAAGCTTAAATTAGCCGAAACAGCTAGCATGAAGCTGAAACATTAGCTAAATCCCAATATAGCCTAAAAAATCTTAGTTATTGCCAAAATAGTCCAAAACTCTAGCGGAATATCAATTTTTAAAACTTTATAACTGTAACTTTCTATTCTAATTATGAATAATAAAAATGCAGGAATATTATTATTTCATAATAAATCAATTTAAACATTAAATAACTTTCAATATTTCACTTTCCATAAAAATATATTTTGTCAAAATTACACAAGATAACATCGAGCCATTAATAACAATAAAATAAAATGATCTGGAGGGCCGGATCCGGCCCCCGGGCCTCGACTTTGACACGTGAACTAGAAGTAGATTCTTTTTATTAGATTTAAATAATTTCAAAAACAATTTTTGGCTGATTTTTGTTAATTTTTTATGTAAACTTCATTGTTTTTGTCATTTATTTCTGATATTCTGGAATGTTTTCGGACACTTTTTGTCCATTATTGACACTCTCCCTCCACTCATTTGATCGACTCCCATTATTTATTTATATGTTCTAACCCACAGTTCAAAAACGATTGAAATTGCGATTGAAAACACCCCCCATCCTCTCTTTATTCCCCTCCAAGGTGAGAGTGGTGCTGCTGGCCGCCGCTCCTTTAGACCGACTGTTTGTCCACACTGGAGGGGAGGACGAGAGGGATCGGCAGCTCCTGGATGACCTCGGCCTCAGCGGGGTACGATCTCATCTCCGCTCTGCACCAGACGTCACCTTATTATTTGTTACTTTTTCTGTGCGCCCACAAAACCTCCTTCCACATCCACTCACAGCGGAGTGATGGGGTGTTTGGCTTTCTGCATTTCAATTTGTTTTTCTCTGAAAAGTTTCACTTCAACCAGGCTTGTTTTTTTTTCCCTTCTTTTCGACATTCACATTCCCAGTTAATTATTTTTCTGCATTCAGGGTTGAATAGATGAGCCCTTGATCACAACCCTGCAGCTCTAACCTTTCCACTTTTATTCTTTTCTTTTTGAAATTGGACTTGTATTTGTTGTTCAGGAAGCGGCAGAGCGCCTCACGCTGTTTACTGCCGAGGAGGAGATCTTTGCCTTCCAGAGGACCGTATCCCGACTCCGGGAGATGCAGACGGAGTCCTACTGGATGGATGGAGATCGCAGTGACACAAATAGACACCTCAAATCCTGACGTGATCAGAAATCATGTCAAAAGCAACATAAAACCTCATTATGGATCCATATTGGGAGTTTTTGAGGAACACAAAAAATATAGATATAATAAGCAAAACTAATTTAATGCTAATAAAGTACTGTATTTATTTGTTTTTAATTAATGAGCATAAATAAAGGCGGCTCACTTAAAGCTCGTGAATCAAACAAGTGTCCTTTAATGTGGAGGATTACTGCCCTCTAGTGGAAGAAAATCTACTTATAATATGAGATAAATGTCTGTGGTTATAAGTAAAGCCACAACTGCATAGATTTAAGATGGATACGGTGATGTTAAGGTATGAAAATGGTTATAAATTCACCAGAAGAGCCTTGTTATGAAACCATTTGAGTCATTAAACCAAAATTGATGCATAATATGATTTAATTTGGAGAATTAAAGCTGCATTTCTTTAGAAGTTAGAGATTAGATAATAAAAAATATGACTTTTTTTAAAGTAAATATGTGCAAAAAATGTAAAAAGCATTAGATAAGTGTTGAAAACATTCATTTAAACAAAAAAAAGTTAGTACTTTGTGTATTTTAATCTCAATTTTTTTTTAATGTTCAATTTATTTCATTTATTTGGCATATTAACAACGGGACATGCCTATTTATGGTTAAAGTCAACACATGTACATGCTAAAACACAATAAATCAAACTCCTTTTTTAAATTATTTGTCAAATTTGTGTCTAAATCACAAGTGTCAAACTCAAGGCCCGGGGGCCGGATCCGGCCCTCCAGATCATTTTATTTTATTGTTATTAATGGACCGATGTTAGCTTGCGCTTATTTCTGACTTGTATAATTTTGATAAAATATATTTTTAGGGAGAGTAAAATATTAAAAGTTATTTAAGGTTAATATTTTTAAAATTGATTCTGCTAGCTTTGTGGACTATTTTGGCATTTACTAAGTTGGAGTTTAGCTAATATATCAGCTATGCTAGCTGTTTTGGCTAATTTAGGCTTTTTGTTTTTAGGCTATTTGCACTTGAGCTAATATTTCAGCTACATGCTAGCTGTTTTTAGCTATTTTGGGATTTTCTTTAACTTTTTTTAGGCTAATTTGCAGTTTAGCTAATATTTCAGCTACATGCTAGCTGTTTTGGCTAATTTAGGCTTCTTTCTGTTTTTTAGACTGTTTCAGAGCTTAGCTAATATTTAAGCTACATGCTAGCTGTTTTGGTTAACTTAAGTTTCCTTTTTTGCTGTTTTTTTTAGGCTAATTTGGCATTTAGCTAATATTTTAGCTGGCCATCAACTTCAGCGTTTTCAGCTATCAGCACTAGCATCTTCAGCGTCCATGTTTAGCTTACAGCGTTCACACTAGCATTATCACAGGTAATGCTATATATCTAGTTCCACTTTTGAAGCCCAATGAGGCAAATTTCTTTGTGATTTTGGGCTATATAAATAATATTGAATTGAATAGTTCATAATTACGTTAAAAAGTTACATTTTAAAAGGTGAAAAAATTTAGTTTTAGAGTGTTTAATAAATGTTTATCCTGTTTGGCCCGTGACCTAAGATGTGTTTTTGATTTTGACACCCCTGGTCTAAATGAACTTTTTTTTTGTTTTATTTTTTTTATTATTTTTAAGGGAAACTTTGTGTAATAAATAAACCAGATACACATACAGTTTTTTTTAACCATATTTAATTAATGAATTTTTACCCCTAAATGTATTCAGATGAATTAATTCTTCAGAAAAAATAAATAATATATATTTTTCCATTTTCTGAAGGATGTAGTTGGTCATGATAACCTATAGGTGGCAGTGTAGATCAACCCACCGATCTGGTTCATTGTTGTCCGTCTAAGGATGAGGTCATCCTAGTGCATCACTGCAGCCTGTGCTTTGATAACAGCCATCCATCTCAGCCAAGAACATTATATAATCCCCCGTGTTTATACAAGAGTCCAACTCGTCAACATGTCAAAGTAAATAATCTGATTCAAAGGATCTGGTCAGTTTGTGCTTTTTACGGCTGCATGTGACATCACGCATCAGCTTGAGAGCCTCCAGCCTGATCCCTCTCCATACCTTTCAATTAAAGAAAAATCAATCACGTCCTATACTGAGGCCCCTTAATCTAATCAGAGCATTTAGAGGAGAGCGTCAGACTGAAGGAAAGGTGCTGCTGCGCTTTCTGATTGTCTTAACTGGATGTTTGGAGGAATCCTCACTGGCCTTCTTACGTCCTGCTGAGAGGAGGAAATGACTTCCTTGGCTTTTGGAACAGTAGATACCTCCATTGTCCAGATTTTTTAGGATCGCCACTCTCTGAGTGAAACAAAATATTTTTTCATTACATTTTATTGACATTTGAAGAAGAAAATTGCAAAAAAAAAAATCATTTTTTAGGCAATAAAAGGATAATAAACTGCATCCCCAGGTGTATATTTCTAAACGTAGAGAGGTTTTCTGGACATCAGGGGAGCAGTTAACTTAGTAGGAGCCAAACTGCAGCATCACATATTCAGTTTGATGTCGGAAAACAAAAAATAATAATAATTAAATTAATATGGGGAACTGTCTCTTGTGAAAATACAATTGTGAGGTGCAATAACCTCCATAAATATGAATCTGGAAGCTGTAAAGCCTCTTAAAAATCAACTAAATGTGAACATTTTTATATGTTTAGTATTTTCAAACATTCTTTTCTGTAATAATCTGCAGAAAGGAGGAGAGACAGGAGCATCCCTTCAGTGTCCAGTACTTTTCCTCATATCTTCAATGCGTACCTGACGTCATTTCTCACTCCAAGGGGGCGTGGCCTGCACACTAGGACAACCTGGATGGCTTTTTAATCCGCCATTGTTATTTTTAAATGGTTAAAACTCCTTTTTGCACTTTTCAAACTAAAAAAATATTTCATTTTTATCTCAAAACACACATTTAAAGATTTGTTTTTAATCTAAATGCGCAACTATTTGTGCGCGAATTCCCCTTAAGTCAAAAAAAGTGTAATTAAAAGCATTTAGATGGAGTGTTTACCTTCATTAAAAGGACAATCGGCTCATTTTGGATGCAGGAAGTGTATTCATCAGCGCTGATTGTATCTATCAAAGTGGACGGGTGTTCTTCCCGCCTCTATTCTGCAGCGGCGGTAACATGTTCGGACGTGTCCCGGCCTTCACCTGCGCCGCAGCTCTCCGTTTCTTCATATATCTTTAAAAGGCGATCACACATGCGCAGGATTCAGAGAGGGGGGGGTGGTTCTCCGACGCGTGCTGGATGGAGCTCGTGTGCGTAAACGCGTGTGTGCGTAAAGGCGTCTGTGCGTAAAAGTGTGCGCGCTCGGCTCTGTGTGTGTCACCAGAGCAAATCAAGATACAGTAGTAACCTAGAGTGAAGTCTTATTCCACATCGACAGCGACCTGCCCGCGCGCACATCCTCTCTGCAGCGCAGCGCGCTCCACAGTCAAGATGGCATCTGGACGTCTCCGTGGACAGCCATCATTCTAGTTGGCTTTTTTTGTGTTTTCCCAAAAGCGCACGAGCGCTGATCGTACAAGGTAATTCATTCCAGGTGTTCGATTCCTTTGAAAGGCATTTTTTGGTGTTTCTGTAGCCTCTCCTCCTCAGATCGCCAGTAGGTGGATCAGATCGGAATTTTGTGCAGATCTCTCATTCAGAGTCTGATTCCTCCTGAAGAGAAGCTTTAATGCTTTGCTGCTCTTCAGGAAGTCGCTCGGCAGCGTCAGGCTGAACTTGTCAGTCGAATTCGTTCGCTCATTCTGCCTTTGTGCCTCAACAGGCGTCAGAAGCGAAGTTGCTCTCGCTCCTGTCGGGACTTCGCAGCAACAAAGGACGGGAGCGCGCATTCATGGGACTTTGACAGCTCTCCGCTTTCTCGCCTTGTAAGTTTATTCAAAAAAATACCGAAAAGGAAGATTGTGTTTGGAGATTATGGCCGAGGCTCCGCTCCCCGACGCGCTCCCGGACTTGGACGTGGCCATCGACCCGGACTTCGAGCCTCAAAAGCGGCCCCGATCCTGCACTTGGCCGCTTCCACGGCCGGACTCTGGTGCGGTGAAGCCGGAGAGCAACGACATTATCCCGGAGGAGGAGGATGACGAGGAGGATGCTACTACCCCCAGCGCGCGCGTCAATGGCTGCGTGGCGGCCGCGGAGGACCAGAGCAGCAACAGCCCCGTCGGGGATGGAGCGCTGGCCTCCCCCGGTCAGGAGAGCGGAGGCTCGCCGCTCTCCTCGCACTCCCCGGCGGCCGCGCTGACTCCCAGCGGCTTGGCTGCGGCGCAGACCCCGAGGAAGACCTCCTCCCGCCGCAACGCCTGGGGGAACCTCTCCTACGCCGACCTGATCACCCAGGCCATCGAGAGCTCGCCCGAGAAGAGGCTGACTCTGTCCCAGATTTACGACTGGATGGTGAGATCCATCCCTTACTTCAAGGACAAAGGCGACAGCAACAGCTCTGCGGGATGGAAGGTAAGCGTGGCTCCACGCAGCGCCCACCCAAACCCCCCTCCTTCCTCCATCAAAACAAAAACAAAAACGCATGTGGCTGGTAAACACTTCCTCCGAGGAGGGAGACGCGCACCAACACAATGCGCAACGTTTACGCACTAAATCAGGGATGTCAAAGTCAATCGCTCAAGAGGATAAAATCCAAAACACACTTTAGGTCACGAGACGATCAGAGTAAACATTTATTGGACACTCCAAAACTACATCTTTAATACATTAAAACTGTAACTTTGTAACATAATCATGAACTAGATATGTAGCATTACCTGTAAAAATACTAGTGTAAATGCTGTAAGCTGAATTTGGCCGCTGAAGATGTTAGTGGTAATAGCTGAAGATGCTGAAATTGGCAGCTGAAAACGCTGAAGATGATAGCTGAAAATGCTGAAGCAGATAGCTGAAATTACTGAAGCTAATTGCTGAAAACGATGAAGTTGACAGCTGAAATCGCTTAAGCTAATTGCTAAAAACGTTGAAGTTGATAGCTGAAATCACTGAAGCTAATTGCTGAAAATGCTGAAACTGACATCACTGAAGCTAATAGCTGAAAAATATGAAGTCGATAGCTGAGATCAATGAGCCTGACAGCTGAAATCGCTTCAGCTAATTGCTGAAAACACTGAAGTTGACAGCTGAAATCACTGAAGCTAATTGCTGAAAACGCTGAAGCTGATAGCTGAAATCACTGTAGCTAATTGCTGAAGTCGCTTAAGCTAATTGCTGAAAACGATGAAGTTGACAGCTGAAATCACTGAAGCTAATAGCTGAAAAATATGAAGTTGATAGCTGAAATCACTGAGCCTGACAGCTGAAATCACTTTACCTAATTGCTGAAAACACTGAAGTTAAACAGCTGAAATCACTGTAACTAATTGCTGAAAACACTGAAGCTGATAGCTGAAATCGCTGTAGTTAACTGGTGAAAACACTGAAGTTGACAGCTGAAATCACCGAAGTTAATTGCTGAAAACGGTGAAGCTGATAGTTGAAATCATTGAAGTTGATAGCTGAAATCACTGAGGCTACTAGCTGAAAACACTAAAATTGATAGCTAAAACGGTAAAGCTGATTGCTGAAATCATTGAAGTTAATTGCTGAAAACACTGAAGCTGATAGTTGAAATCATTGAAGTTGGTAGCTGAAATCACCGAGGCTACTAGCTGAAAACACTAAAATTGATAGCTAAAACGGTAAAGCTGATAGCTGAAAAAGCTGAAGCTGCTAGCCAGCTAAACGCCAAATTAGCCTAAAAACCAAAAAAGTTTAGGTTAGCCAAAACAGCTAGCAAGTAGCTGAAAAATAGCTAAACTTAAAAATAGCCTAAAAAAATGAAGAAATCCCAAATTAGTCAAAACAGCTAGTATGTAAATATTAGCCTAACTCCAAAACAGCGTTATTTAGCCAAAACACCTAGCTTGTGGCTGAAATATTAGCTAAACTCTAAAATAATCTGAAATATTAGTTACTGTCACAATAGTCTAAAAAGGTAGCAGAATGCAAACTTTTTAACATAATTATGAATAATAGTAAAAAGGCAAGAATATCATTCTAGAATAAATCAATTTCAATCTTAAATAACTTTCAATATTTTACTACTCAAAATTATACAAGTTAGAAATAAGATCAGACCATGAATAATAATAACATAAAATGAGGCCCCTGGAGCCTCAACTTTGACACATGTGCATTAGAACTTCTAAATCTCAGCATCACTTAACAACTTATCTTTTTTATTTATTATTTCACCATCTTTTTCTGCATTTGCATGCGTGCACCAACACTTTGCATGAGCATCGGCGCTGGCTGCTGCTGCTGTTTGTCTTTCCATGGTGGCACACATCAGAACAAATTGACATTGTAACCAGTTTGTCTGGAAACCCAGTGGCCTACATAGAGTGATGTAACGGCATCTGAAACAAAGAATGATACAGTTACATAAGGCAGTCTCAGTACAGCAGCCAGTCCAAACAAGAGAACTGCAAGGAAACAAAAAAAATGATATAAGTGATGTTACGAAACAAAAAAACTCAAGTTTATTGACTTTCTGGCTTTTATTGACAAAATATTGCAGGTGGAAGGCAAAGCCTATTTCCCATTTGTTATGTAAACCCTGGCAGGGAGCTGTGAGTCTCTTAGGTCAGGTAGGCAACTGCCAAGGTTGCTTATCGTGGCATGAGGGCAGTTACATAACAGCTGAGCTACCATGAGGTGTTAAAGGTAAAGCTTCTTTTCAAAAACCAAACGGTCATCATAACGACATATGGGACCCGTGGATTAGAGGATGGGCAAAAAAGGTCAGAGAGCGGAGATTAACGCCCACCGTGGACCAACAGTCTGGTCCCGAGTCTGGTTGGGGAGGCCATATTTTGTAAGGGGTTCTCAAGTTTGGCTATTTGATACCAGTGAAGAGCAGAGAAGGTTGTGAGTGGAGCCCTCCGAGTCAAGGCCGGGTTCACCGTCACCAGGCAGGCTTGTTACTCCAGGAATTCTGGGCATGAAGGCCAGCCTGTCACTGGTGTAGTGTTACACATGGGTTGTCTGTAAATCTTCGCCGGAGCTCGCAGCCTTTGCCCTCCTCTAAGGCGCTCTCTTCTCTTTTCAGGACACTCTTTCCAGCACAGAATTATGTGAGCTAAAGTGATCAACACCTCAGCGTGAATGCCTCCACGTTGTGGAAAAACACCATCTCTGAACTAGTGCTGCCACAAACGATCATTTTAACAGTCAGCTAATGACAGATTCTTTTTCCAGTGATTCGACTAATCGGGTCATGCGCAAACTGGATGTAAAGCAGACATCTTAACCATCATTAGCTTTAAACTAACTAAAAAACTAGATATATAGCATTTTCTGTGATAATGCTAGTGTGAGTGCTGGAAGCTGAATTTGGTCGCTAAGATGCTAGTGCTAATAGCTGAAGATGCTGAAATTGATAGCTGAAAACACTGAAGCTAAAAGCTGAAACCGCTGAACTGATAGCTGAAAACGCTGACGTTGATAGCTGAAAAACGCTGAAGCTGATAGCTGAAAATGCTGAACTTGATAGCTGAAAACGCTGAAGCTGATAGTTGAAAATGCTATACTTGATAGCTGAAAACATTAAACTTGATAGCTGGAAATGCTGAAGTTGAAAGCTGAAAACGCTGAAGCTGATAGCTGAAAACAGTGAAGTGGAAATTTGAAAACGCTGAAGCTGATAGCTGAAAACGCAGAACTTGATAGCTGAAAACGCTGAAGCTGATAGCTGAAAACGCTGAAGTTGAAAGCTGAAAACGCTGAAGCTGATAACTGAAAACCCAGAACTTGATAGCGTAAAACGCTGAAGCTGATAGCTGAAAAAGCTGAAGTTGAAAGCTGAAAATGCTGAAGCTGATAGCTGAAAACGCTCAACTTGATATCTGAAAATGCTGAAGTTGAAAGTTGAAAACGCTGAAGCTGATAGCTGAAAACGCTGAAGCTGATATCTGAAAATGTTGAAGTTGAAACTGAAAACGCTGATACTGATGGCTGAAAACCCTAAAGCAGATAGCTGCAAAAATATTGGTTAAATGCCAAATTAGCCCAAAAAACCTGAAAAAATACAAAATTAGCCAAAATAGCTAGTATGCACCTGAAATATTTAGCTAAACTCCAAACTGGCCTAAAAACGCAAAAAAAAAATCCTAAATTAGCAAACATAGCTAGCGTGTAACTCAAATATTAGCTGAACTCTAAAATAGCCTTAAAGACATATTAGCCAAAACAGCTAGCGTGTAGCTAAAACATTGACAAAACTCCAAAACAGCTTGAAAATAATGAAAATAAAATGCCAAAATAGTACAAAAAGCTTCCATAATGGCACCTTCAGCTCCATTGAACATAAAGCAACAACTAATCAACTACTGAATTAGCTGTCGACTATTTTAATAGTCGACGAATAATCAGGGTAGCCCTACTCTGAACTCCTTTATCGTCGCACTCATGTAGACTTTCAGCCTTTGCACAGTTTCAAAACCTACCCATGGTTGTGCACATTTGTTGAGAAGATTTGCTAAACAAATCCCGCTAATCCTCTTGGGTCTTTCCTACAGGTTACCGATTACGTCATTCCACTTCATATCTTTGTCAGTTAATGATCAGACCAGCAAAGGCAATGTTATCACCATATTGTCCAAGAACTGACTTTTTAACATCTTCTCATTATAGAAGACGTAGTTAAAGAAAATTATGCTTAAAATTTGAGTATTTTGTTATTCAAATCATTAAGAATTAGGAGCAGATGAAAAAATCAACCCCTTAATGGCTGTTGTCTCAAATGTAAAAGTAACTAAATTGGCTATAAAATTACCTACATGTAGCATTTGCTTAAAATAATAAAAAAAATTGAATATCTTTTGTTCCCCGCATTCGACTCATCCCCTGGGGGAGGGGTGAGCTGCAGACACAGCCGCTCTCGAGAACCTCTAAAAGGAACGTCTCACCAAAGGGTGATGAATATAACGTTTTACAGCCTCTTCAAATTAAAATAAAAGATCGATATTTGGTGAGAACCCATCGAGAATCCATCGCAGGACTAAATATCGCGATAGATCGCTATTATCGATATTTTGTCACACGCCTACTGGATGATCACTCACTTACACAATGAAGTGGGCTTTACGTAAGCCTTCAAGATTGCAATTTCGCCACTTTTACTTTGGCGGGGTCTCCTAAGGCTGTTCGTCTCTTAACAGCTGAGAGGAGCTGGATCTGCGCTCCTGGGAGCTCCAGCATGTGCTGCAGCACGCCGTGGGAGTAACAGGCTGCACATCAAAATAGCACATAACAGTCTGAGCGTGAGCACAAATGAAACATTAGTCGCACCTGTCTGAATTTGTTTGCAAGTACACCGCCGTGCGTGTCCACATCTTCCCGACGGCGGTGAACCTTGTGTTTTTAGTTTGACTCGCCGTGTTGCAACAAGCTCCCAGTAACCACACATTAAAAGCTGGAACCTGCTGACGCCACAGTTTTGTTGATGGCAAAGAGATTCGAACAGCCGCATATGACATTGGTGATACAGGCTGTCCTATTTGAGTGTTTTAAACCTGTTGGACTAGTACAGACACGCACAGGCAGACTTTTTTTCTTTAGAGAATTTGTCTGGTCATGTTCAGTCTTATCACCGCGGTTTATGGCTTTGAGTTTCTGCAGGAGACTGGAATTAGTTTCACTGGTTGTGTATTTTCTGTCAGATAAGAAAAATCTTTAAGATCCCTCAGGGCAGCTTCGGGTTATGATATATGACGGTGCTTTTTGCACAAACTGTACTTTAGTTTCAGGGATTGATGGTCATTGGAAAGTACTTTGTGTTGGATGAAAAAAATCATCTAAGCACATTTTTCCTGACCTGTTTGCTCCCAATAAATAAATACATTTGTCCTTATTTTTAGAGTAGAAAAAAGAAATATGCTCTCAGTTTAAATATGTTTAATTTCAAAAATAAATAAATAAGGTTAAGTCAAACTGTTTTAAACACAAGAATGACACAAAATGTCAAAAGAATTTTAGATACGAGATGAAAATGATCTGAAATCCTCACAGATCTACGGTGGCCCTAAAGGTCAAAAGGCATCATCCAATCACTCAACGCCAAATAAATAACATGCTAAGATGCTAAATCTGATAGCTAAAAATGCTGAAACTGATACCTAGCTAAAAAATGCTGACGACTAAAACTTGCTAAATACTAGCTAAGTGCCGAATTAGCGATAAATAAATGAACACATAAACAAAAAACTGTAAAAATGTCTAAATTAGCCAAAACAGCTAGCATAATGCTAAAATATTTGCTTAACTCAAAGTTATCCTAAAATAATAAAAAGGTCTAATCTTGCCAAGCATATTGTTAAAAAATGATCTTAACTCTAAATTAGCCTAAAAAACTGAAAAAAGACTACATTAGCCAAAACAATTAGCACAATGCTAAATCATTAGCTAAACCACAAGTTATCCTTAAAAAATAGAAAAAAAATTCTAATTTTACCATAATGGCTAGCATAATGCTAAAATATTAGCTAAACTCAAAAGCAGCCTAGAAACTAGAAACATAACTAATTTAGCTAATATTTTAGTATATTGCTAAAAATTTTAGCTAAACTCCAAATTATCCTAAAAAAAATCAAAAAAGTCAATTTTTTCCAAAACAGCTAACATATTGTTAAAATATTAACCAAGCTTCAAATTAGTTTAAATAACTGGAAGCATGGTTAATTTTAACATTGTTTTAGCATGCTGTGAAAATATTAGCTTAACTCTAAATTAGCCTAAAAGACTGGAAAAAAGTCTAAATTAGCCAAAACAGTTAGCATAATGCTAAAATATTAGCTAAAATCCAAGTTATCCTTAAAAAACTAATTTTGCCAAAACAGCTAGCATATTGTTAAAATATTAGCTTAACTCTAAATTAGCCTAAAAAGATGGACAAAAGTCTAAATTAGCCAAAACAGTTAGCATAAT
>NC_050535.1:7790594-7796255 GCF_002922805.2 Oryzias melastigma
AAAAAAAAAAAAAAAAAAAATGGAAACATGGTTAAGTTTAACATTAATTTAGCATATTGTGAAAATATTAGCTTAACTCTAAATTAGCCTAAAAGATTGGAAAAAAGTCTAAATTAGCCAAAACAGTTAGCATAATGCTAAAATATTAACTAAGCTTCAAATTAGTTTAAAAGACTGGAAACATGGTTAAGTTTAACATTATTTTAGCATATTGCTATCGTTTTAGCTAAACTCTGAATGAGCCTAACAAGCTGAAAACATTTAATTAGCCAAAAACAGCTAGCATGTTGCTAAATTAAAAGCTACACAAAGTGCAGCAGTTCACAAAGTGCTTTTAACCAAAGTAATTTACAGAAAAAAATGTAATGTTCAAAAAGGGTAACAAAATAAGAAAGTGAAACAGTAGGTATTATGGAATATAAATGATTGGAGGACGGCATTTGAGTTTTGAAGAAGAGGGAAAACAGATAACCGAGAAATCAGAAAAGTTTCCAAGGGGGTTTCTAAAACTTAAAAAATATTTTGTTTGTAGAAGCTATCATTATTTATTTATTAAATTAAGCTGTGATCTTTAATGTGTTTTTGCATTGAGTGATTTCCTGATGTGATTGTCCCTTCAGGGCCACCGTACAGATCTTTACATCAACAGTGAAACAAAGAAAAAGGAAAAAAAAAAGGGGGGTTCAGAAGTACTAAATGAACATGCCTCACTAATTTCGGATATTACATCCGCCCTCTGGCTTTGGCTCCACATCGAGGATGTGGAAGTCCGAAGGGCAGATGGGTTAAATCAAGCTCCAGGTGGAGCGAAACCTTCAGGTTCTGCTTCACTTCCATTTCCAATTAATAGACATTTTCCTCTCTTTTCCGAGGGGAATCGGACGAGGATGTAATTTCAAGGAGAAATGTTAACATAGGTGCCCACCAGATCTGGCAACCCATCTGAACAATCATTGTCCTCGTTCTCCTTCATTGGAAGAAATATTTTCCAAAAAGAAAGCACAAATAGGTTTTACAGGAAAGTGTTACACAAAAGGAAAGATGTTTCCCATCGTTTTTAGCGTCCTCGCCACCCTTGTGCGCTCCGCTCTCCTTCTAGACGGCTTAATTATTCAGCGCTCCTGGGATGAATACAGATCTCTTTATTAATTTTTCAGGGCTGTTCTAGGCTAAAGGCTAACCCTCTCTCTGTGTGTCTGTCGCTGGCTTGTTTTCGCTCCGCTCTCTTTCCTCCTTCTCACGCCATCCCTCCTTTTTTTCTCCTGCTCGCTGCCTCTTTAGCCAGGATGAAAACATTGTTGTGGGTACAAGAAAAAAAAAGCTTTCGTTTGTGACTCTCTGTGCAAATCTGTTGTGTTTTAACGTTTGGATGATCTTTTCTCCAACACAACAACTTTTTTGAGTTTTCTGTGGGTGTTGCTGGGAATTTACTTCTTGAAGATGCTTAAGATGTAGAAAAAGAGTAAGAACTCACTGAATAACTTAGATAATTTGATTAAATGTTTCAAATCAGTGTGTTTTTTTATTTATGTAATTAATGCAAAATTTCAGTGGTTTTCTGCAAAATATGGAGGATGGGCTGGACTTTGACTTTTATTTTGAAGGCGGCTATAATTGGTTAAAGTGAAGATGAGGAAATGATGTCATCAATATAACCTTTTTGCTCAATTTTAATTTAAAATTTAAAAGTCCCTTAAAGTTTAAAAACAAAATATTTACTACAGTTGCATAATATGAGGAACATTTGTCATTAGCTAGCTACACGCTAGCTATTTTGGCTAACTTAAGCTTTTTTTTTTGTTTATTTTTAGACTGTTTTGGAATTTAGCTAACATTACAGCTGCATGCTAGCTGTTTTGGCTAATTTAAGCTTTTTTGTTTTTTTAAGGCTAATTTTGCATTTAGCTAACATTTCAGCTACATGCTGCCTGCTTAAGCTAATTTAGAGTTTAGCTAATATTTCAGCAGCATGCTAGCAAGTTTTGGCTACCTTAGGCTTTTTTATGTTTTTAGGCCGTTTTGGAGTTTAGCTAATATTTCAGCTACGTGCTCGCTCTTTTTGATAATTTTAGATTTTTTCCAGTTTTTCTAGGCTAATTTAGAGTTTAGCTAATATTTCAGCTACATGCTAGCTGTTTTGGCTAAGTTAGGATTTTTTCCAATTTTCTTAAGGCTAATTTAGAGTTTAGCTAATATTTCAGCTACATGCTAGCTATCTCAGCTAATTTAGGATTTTTTCCAATTTTTTAAGGCTAATTTAGAGTTTAGCTAATATTTCAGCTGTATGTTAGCTATTTTGGCTAATTTAGACTTCTTTACTTTTTAGGCTAATTTGGCCTTTAACTAATTTCTATCAGGTTCAGCATTTTCAGCTATCAATTTCAACATCTTCAGTGGCTAAATTCAGCTTACAGCATTTACGCTAGCATTATAATAATGCTACTGCGAATATATTTAGTTTTTAGTAAGTTTAAAGCTAATGATGGTTAAGATGTTTGCTTTACATTCACTTTGTGCATGACTCGATTAGTCAACTAATCGGAAAAAATAATCGATGATTAGTCGATTATTAAAATAATCGTTTGGGGCAGCACTCATTTCTATTAACAATGCACTGTCTTGCCAACAGTAAATTGGATAATGGATGGTGTAATTGTCCAAACCAATTTCTAGTAAAACTACTGCTTTACACCAACCTCTCTGCTGCTTGTGCGACCGCCGCCTCACAGCACAGCTCGCCAGCTCATCCAGCATCAGATTAGGCGGATCTCCTCCAACTGTTGCTGCATGAAACTGCTGCCCCAGCCAGATAACTGAAGTGTGAGGTGAAAGGAATGATGGGTACAAACGTAGGCAGAGATGAAGAGCTGCAAATTTCTGCAGGTTTTTTTTTTTTGACACTCTGGTATGAGGGAGGGGGGGGCGGGGGTACGTTCTATAGTTTCCTTGAAAGCATGTCAACACATCTCTCGGCAGCTTGGTGTTTGCTCTGGAACTGACCCGACCTTCGCATTGACTGGAGAACAGTTGGGGCGAAAAGGGGGGGGGGCACCTTTTTGGAGCACAGTCAATAAATTACAGCGGGCTGAAACAGTGGTTGGACTGGAAGATCGTGACATGGATTCTTTGCTCAGAGACATACTGTCTGTCTGTGTAAAAACAAATAAAAACTTGCAAGAAACCAGTAATTACCCGTCTCCCCTTTACGCCCAGACACTAAAAACATAAATAATGGCTGCTTTGAGCTCAAATGAATGCTTGGTAAGCATTCACCCTATAGTGATTCTCCTGAAATATTCAGTAAAATAGGAAATGAACAAGAAAGTCGTCAAATTTCCAGATTTCAAGTAGATTAGTAACAAGCCTTTAAAAATATTCATGGGCTATATTTTCGTCTTTTATAGTAATTTACCTAAAAAATGGGAGTTAAGCTAATATTTTAGCAACATGCTAACGTTTTTGGCTAATTTATTGTCCCCTGAGGTTTTTAAAGGCTAATTTAGAGTTTAGCTTCTATTTTAGCCAGAAACTAATGACTGTGATTAATTAAGTTTACTGTGGAATTTTATGCTATTTTGAAGTTTAGCTAGTATTTTAGCAACAAGCTAGCTTTTGGGCTAATTTGTTATCTACTGAGTTTTTTTATGCTAATTTGGAGTTAGCTTCTATTTTAGCAACGTGGTAACTTTCTTGGCTAATTTGTTATCTACAGGCATTTTTATAGGCTAATTTAGAGTTTAGCTTCTATTTTGGCATCGTGCTAACATTTTTGACTAGTTTACTGAGGAATTTAAGGCTTTTTTGGAGTTTAGCTAGTATTTAAGCAATGAGCTAGCTTTTTTGGCTAATTTGTTATCTACTGAGGTTTTTATAAACTGATTAGGAGTTTAGCTTATTTTTTAGCAACATGCTAACGTTTTGACTAATTTAGTTTACCGAGGAATTTTATGCTAATTTGGATTTTAGCTTCTATTTTAGCAACATGGTAACATTATTGGCTAATTTTTTATCTACTGAGGATTTTTTTAAGCTAATTTAGAGTTTAGCTTATTTTTTAGCAACATGCTAACGTTTTCACAAATTTAGTTTACTGAGGAATTTTAGGCTATGTTTGAGTTTAGCTAGTATTAATTTGCTAGCTTTTTTTGGACAAATTTGGAGTTCAGTTAATATTTAACCAACAACCTAAATATTTTTACAAAATTGGCATTTATTAGGGATTATTAAACAAATATACAAAAAAAAAATCAGTAATGTACGTCAACTTCAGTGCTCTTTTATAGTCCTTTTACCAAATTTCCAGTCTTTTATTTACAATTTTGTAAATAGCTTTTGATTTTTCAGCAAATCCCTTCAGCAGTTAAAGTAAATTCCGTCACCATTTTTAGCAAAAAGCTTTGGCATCTTCAGCAACTACTTTCAGCAAAAAGCCTTCACACTAGCATTAATCGTTAAAAATGTAACTTTTCTAGTTATAGATGTGTTCATGAATCTTTGTGTTGACAGACAGAGGTTAAGTTTATCTATTTGTCTCCATAACAATGAATTACTTGTCAGCCTGCCTGGTGCTCAGTGTGCAGTTTGGGTGAAACTGATAACAGAGCGACCCAGTAACCGCATCTCTATAACACACAGGCTGCACAGACTTTTTATTCCTGCCTCCCATCTCAGTTCCCCTGATAACCACATTGCTAAAGGAGGGCCCCTTGCCTCTCAGCTTCCCTGTAGAGTGAGCTGCACGCCCCTCTATGGCGGTGACTCGCTCAAAGGTGTCCTGCATTAAAAGCGATCCTCTCTGAATTCAGCTCCACCATGCAACCCTTGGCTTTTAAACTTTAATTTGTTTTCTTCTGAGCCTGTCTGGTTTAATTAGGCCCTTCCTAGCTAGGTGGACCAAGCTACCGCTCTCGATTAACATTTAATCTGCTATAATTAAAGCTTTCTGCTAGGAAGGGCAGAAAAGAGTATTTGAAAGAAAACTCCCACTCAGTTTTTCTTTAATTCACTCTGACTGTGAGATCTTCCTGCATGATCCACTCTTGCTCTTATTTTGTTCAGATCAACAAATCCCGATTATTTTAGATGTAATGTTTTGGAAGTTCTCGTTAGAGCTGAACTGAGCTAAGGCCTAACCCGGGCTCACACTGGATCCGGTCCAGCTCCAGTGCAGACCCGGGAGTCTTTAAGTTACTGGAACAGTGCGAGAAGCTCTCACACTGCATTTGTATCCGTTTCGTTGGCTTCAAATTTTTGCCGGACGCCAGAGCCGAGCCGGAGCAACCGTTGTGCATTTGTGAAGTATTTGTAAGGATAATGAAAGTAACATACTTGTGACGTACCCCAGGACACACTCTAGTCCAGGGGTGTACAAAGTCAGTCCCCCAGGGCCGACCTCCTGCCGTATCTGCTGCTGATTAATCACCTGGATCAGGTGTGTTTGGCCAATAAGGAGCTTCAATGACAGGTTGGTTGTAAAACATGTAGGACACCGGCCCTCGAGGACTGACTTTGAGCACCTCTGATCTAGTCCTGATCTAGGTGAGAGTATTGGCTCCTTACTGGCTACATGCTAATGCTGTACTTGAGGGGTGTACACCCAGCCAGGAAAGAAAAGTGCGCCCCATATCGTTTAAAAGTGGCTAGAAAATGTGGACCCCAATG
>NC_050535.1:7796892-7801941 GCF_002922805.2 Oryzias melastigma
TCTTGTGAAAATCCTGATGCGGCCCGGCCTCAACTAGACGCCGCCTGTAGTGGCCCCCGGCTGATTTGAGTTTGAGACCCCTGTCTTAGAGAGCTCATCTGTAGCAATCTAGCGAGCTCTGTTGCAATGAGCTAGCAAGCTTCACTGTAATGAGCTAGAAAACTCCATTGTATCAAGCTAACAAGCTTATCTGTGGCGAGCTAGCAAGTTCCGCTGTCCACCACGCGGCTAGCTAGCGTACCCACTGAGTGTCTACTTAAGCTAGGTGGAGCCACCACAGAAACTGCGGACATTTCTGCTCACTTTAAACCACACTTGGCCTTACTGGCCGTCCAGATGACGCGTAAGTGCCTGTAGGACGCTCGTAGGATGCATTTTAACAGTCAAGGAGTGTACTCTTATCACTTGTACGTCAAAGAATCAGAAGCTGAATTTGATTAGCCGGCTCAGTGGAGGGATGCATTGTGTCACTGTTTGCACTACTGATACCAACTCCACATAAAAACTGGTGCTTTTCTTTCAGACTGAGGGAACTTTCTCAGTTTATAGAGCAAACGATTAGCCAAAGTAAATCCTGCATGGGTTAATCTGTAAGGACGGAAAATGATTTCAGATTTTTCCTCAGACTTTACTACCAGAAATCGGCACTCCCAGATATGATAAGCAAAAAAAAAAAATCCATCATCCACCTGTTGCCGTCCTCTGGATCCTCTTGCGTCTGTAAAAATATTAAAGGTCACTCATGTCTGAATTGACACAACTTCAGATGAGTTTCTGTGGTTCCATTGTTCTATGTCCTCCATGCATCATTGAAGGGAAAGAATTCTGCTCTTTCTGGGTATCAAATAATGGGTCCCATAATGTCCCTGCAGGGATAAGTCTCTGACTCTGGACAAGCTATGTGGGCCACAAGCTGGTTCTAGTACAAAAGGATGTCATTTCTGGAGTCTCGGTGAGGTAGATGAGTTCTAACTTCTTTTGTCTGTGTAGTTTTGTAGTCACACATTTCATCATGAAAACGTTTCTCCACACAGAAACCTAAAAATGAGTCGCTTTTGTTTAACAGCCCGGTTTGTTTTCCTTGCGTGCTCGCACGAGAGGCTGAATGAGAGGGTCCAGAAAAACATGCAAAGGATAGAATTTCAATTAGACCCCCCCCCCCTCCTCAAGTCACTCTTAAAGCTGGAAGCCATCTGTTTTTGGGTCGTGTCATGCCAAACATTTTTACATCATAATTAACAGTTTGAACGTGTCCTGGTTAACGTCTGGTCACTTTTTTGTGAATAAATCTTAACTTATTCACCAAAACATATAGATTTAGGTGATTTATAAGGAAACATATTATTTTTTTCTTTACTGATTATAGTCCGGGTTAGATGAGTCCTTTAGTTCTTGCGGTTTCTCATTCTCTGTTATGTTTCGTTTGAGGAACTACAGCCAATTTAAAGGAAATACGGATGTGATGCTTGTAAAAACTATCTAAATGGCTGAAGGAAAACAGTTGTGAGTCACCTTTTAACCCCAAAAGTCTGAATCTTTTAGCTATAGCTGGACTTCTTGATTGTTTGCTCTGGCACAATAGAGCGAACTGGACCAGTAAGGTTTGAGTTCAACCATCCCTATCAGGGTAAGGGGGTTGCTGGAGCCTATCCCTGCCACTTTAGGGTGGGGCACACTCTAGACCTGTGGCTCTTTTATCCCTCCATGGTGGCTCCTAACCAAAACTACCTAAATAAAACAAATAAACAAAGCCCACAAACTAAGACTACCAAGGTCCAAACTAAAATAACAAAACCCAGCAGTATAAGACTACTGAGGACAAAAACGGGAATAAAACAAAAAAGAAAATAGCATTTTTTTAAGTAAAGATTACTAAATTATTTAATTTAGATTAATTAAATCTATAAATTGATGGCTGATATGCACATAGATGTTAAACTTTGTAGATTTTTACGCTACCTCCTGAATAACCAGATTGTATTCACAAAGAAAACTTTGGTAAAAAGTTTAATCTTTAATGAGTTTAAAGCACATATTATCTTATGCTGCAGAACATTGGTTACTAGTTACCCAGAGCTGCAGTAAAACGATCCTGTTGGGGACAGAGCAGCTTTTATTTTGAAAATAAGATCATAAAAAAATAAATAAAATTTGGCAAGATGCCTGGAACTATCTATATTTTTGCTTTTGTCTGTGCCCAAAAATAGACATAATTCATGTTTATTATTGAAAAAAAGAAGGTTGTGAATGAAAATCTGAATTTCTTAAAGGTTAAATTAAAACTTTTCGGCTCCTACTAAGTTTTGATGATTAGAAAACCAAATGGCTCTTTTACTGTTAAAGATTGCCGACCCCGGAAGTAGACAATCCAATTCTTGTCTGGGATTTACGACGGAGTATTAGGGCCACTTCATAAAGAAAAGAATATTTTTTAAATTACGACTTTAAATCTCGTAAATTTGCGAGAAAAAAATTGTAACTGCTAATTTACGAGAAAAAAGTCGCATATTTTTTACTTTAAAAGACATTGGCTAAATTTACGACTTTAAATCTCGTAAATTTGCGAGAAAAAAGTCGTAGCTGCTAAATTACGAGAAAAAAGTCGTACATTTTTTACTTTAAAGGTCATAGGCTAAATTTACAACTTTAAATCTCGTAAATTTGCGAGAAAAAAGTCGTAACTGTTAAATTACGAGAAAAAAGTCGTAAATTTTTTACTTTAAAGGTCATAGGATAAATTTACAACTTTAAATCTCGTAAATTTGCGAGAAAAAAGTCGTAGCTGCTAAATTACGAGAATAAAGTCGTAAATTTTTTACTTTAAAGGTCATAGGATAAATTTACAACTTTAAATCTCGTAAATTTGCGAGAAAAATGTCGTAACTGTTAAATTCCGAGAATAAAGTCGTAAATTTTTTACTTTAAAGGTCATAGGCTAAATTTACAACTTGAAATCTCGTAAATTTGCGAGAAAAAAGTCGTAACTGCTAAATTACGAGAATAAAGTCGTATATTTTTTACTTTAAAAGTCATAGGCTAAATTTACGACTTTAAATCTCGTAAATTTGCGAGAAAAAACTTGTTAATTTCCGAGATTAAAAGTCATAAATTTACGAGAAAAAAAAAATCGTTTTATTCCTTTTTTTTGGTGGCCCTAATACTCCGTCGTAGGGATTCACATTCAACAATTCAGGATTTTTTTTTTCTACTGTGTACTGGTTTATGCAGAGCCCGAAAACGGTTGAGGAAACCTACGTAGTGGCGTGAGTTTTGAATCAACCGTTCATCGGAAGTGGTCGAAGTTTCAAAACTTAGTCGTAAGCTTCAAGAAATGGACAAGAGTTCGGTTGGGTGAACTCTGGCGTGGCGCACATCTGATCGCTAAATATTTGTTTGGGTCTCCAAAGCTATGATGGGTATCAGGCTACATCTAATCTCCTGCGTAAGCCTGTTAGATACGGCTTACACTCGACACCGTAAACAAAGCTGTAAGTCTCATTGTTCTCTGTGAGACGAAACATAAACTCATCACACTATACATATTCCGATCTTGAAACAGTTTTTTTGTTGTTTCTTGTTAAGGCGTAGCGTCGACGTTCTGATGGTCATCATAGCGCATCAACAGTAAACTATTGTGTGACAGAAGGTCATTGTGTCACTCTGTTCTTTTTGTGTTTCTTGCCTTATCTTTTATCATTTATGGGGCCAAGGCAAACCTTTGTGTTTGTTCACCTGGATTTTATAAAGGACAGTGGGGGAGGCATTGGGCTTGATAAGGGACAGCAGATAAGCCTGCCTCGCACAGCTGCAGCAGATATGGGTCGATCTAATAAGCACACGCTCACATGCTGACACTGCACAAACTGACTTGGCTCTGAGCCACATTTTTTTCTTTCTCCTTTTTTTTTTTGGAAATGTTCTTGTCAGTAGGGAACGGTTCAAAACTGAAGACTCTTAAAGCCAACGCAGTTCCCTTAAAGTCTCACTTTTAGCTGAGAAAGTGCTTAGTCTGCGTAATTGGATGCAGCGGTTGTGGGAGGGAACACATCCACCCAAAGCTGACGGAGATAAAGATCAGAACGTGACTGGTGGCCTAGTAACCCGAAGGGGAAGATTTTCATGAAACCTCTCACCCAAAGGTCCACAGATCCTGTGCAGCTGTTGGGCTGATAACACTCAAACCTCCTCCACCCTTTTCCCTCATACTCTGCTGAAATTTACCACAAGGTTGTTGCATTTGATGCAGAGCTTGAAGGTGCTGATAAAGCATCCAGGTAAGTGACAAGGGCACCGATATGACGGACGTTTTGTTGAGGAGCTTTCTATCAAAGCGTCCATTTGATCCGATCCTGACTGCAGTCTTGGACACATGGAGACACTAAATGTTGCATAAATGGAAACATATGCACATATGCTGTCCTTGTTTGTACACGTTCCACCCTTGAGCTACAGACCTCTATGTCTTGTAGACTTCCTAAAACAGGGGTGTCAAACTCGATCGCACAAGGGGCCGAAATCCAAAACACACCTTAAGTCGCGGCCGAACAGGATAAACATTTATTGAACACAGTAAAACTACATTTTAACGTAACTTTTTAACATAACTATGAACTAGATATATAGTATTACCTGTGATAATGATAGTGTGAATGCTGTAACCTGAATTTTGCCGCTAAAGATGCTGAAATTGATAGCTAAAAACCCTGAAGCTTATAGCCAGCTAAAATATAAGCTAAATGGCAAATTAGCCTAAAAAAAGAAAACTTAGGTTAGCCAAAACAGCTAGCATGGAGCGGAAAAAAATAGCTAAACTTACCCCAAAAAAGCTGAAATATTAGCTGAACTTCAAAAATAGCCTAAAAGACCAAAAAAAAGTCTAAATTAGCCAAATTAGCTAGCATATAGGGGAAGTATTAGCTAAATATCAAAATAGACTAAAACACTGAGTAAAACTAAATTAGCCAAAACAGCTAGCATGTAGCTAAAAAAAAGTAGCTAAACTTACCCCAAAAAAGCTGAAATATTAGCTGAACTCCAAAATAGCCTAAA
>NC_050535.1:7802025-7835252 GCF_002922805.2 Oryzias melastigma
AGCCTAAATTAGCCAAAACAGCTAGCTTGTAGCTAAAAAAAGTAGCTAAACTTACCCCAAAACAGCTGAAATATTAGCTGAACTCCAAAAATAGCCTAAAAGACTAAAAAAAGTCTAAATTAGCCAAATTAGCTAGCATGTAGGGGAAATATTAGCTAAATATCAAAATAGACTAAAACACTGAGTAAAACTGAATTAGCCAAAACAGCTAGCATGTAGCTTAAATATTAGCTAAACTCCAATATAGCCAAAAAAACTGGCAAAAGCCTAAATTAGCCAAAACAGCTAGCCTGCAGCAGAAATACTGGCTAGACTCCACAAATGCCTAAAAAAATGAGTAAAACTAAATTAGCCAAAACAGCTAGCATGAGGGTGAAATATTAGCTAAACTCCAAAATAGCCTGAAAAATCTTAGTAAATGCCAAAATAGTCCAAATAGCTAACAGAATGCCAATTTTTAATATTTAAAACCGTAACTTTTTAAACGTAATTATAAATAATAAAAAAGGCAGGAATATTATTCCAGAATAAATCAACTTAAACCTTAAATAACTTTCAATATTTTACCCTCCATAAAAATATATTTTGTCAAAATTAATAACAGTAAATAACAAAGTTAATAACAGTAAAATAAAATGATCTGGAGGGCCAGATAGAATTACCCAGAGGGCCTTGACTTTTACACGTCCTAAAACAAAATCACTCAAGCAATTATTGTATTTTTGCAGCTGTGGAGAGAATTAAGGAACATTCTTTTTCATGCAAAGGTTGAAAGGGCATTTTGTGCTTTCTAAGAACTCGATTGTTCAGACTCTTCAGGTTCATCCAGTTGAGCGAGGTGTGTGTTCTTTCAAGACAAACAGAGGCACGGTTAGCGAAACACAACGCTCTGTTGCATGTCGTAGCACGCTACTGTGCAAAGCTTTGCTAACCACCTTTGACCACGTGCCGTTAATAATTTGATTTGGGGAACCGGGTTGGTAGAATGCCCAGAAGTGTGTTTTTGTGTGTCAGGATATGTGCGTTTCATTGCTTATGGGGGCATGAAATCGCCCTAAAGCCCAAAGGCACACCGCTGTGTGGAGACGCACTCGCATGCATACATTGGCATAGCTCTGTGTGGTCCTGGGGAGGACAATCCCTTCTGTTCTGGACTCTCATCTTCACCCATCGGCGACGAGGCCTCTTGTCGCTGAAATGAAGTGAATCCCATAATCCCCCAGATCAAAGGAAGCACGCCTGACGTGGAGCAAGAATGCTTCAATAAGCTTTCTTCATCAAACGCTGCACAGAGCATCGCTTCACCTGTCTGCAAGTCGTGTTTCCACATTCTGTGAGTGTGTAGGGGCCCTGGTATAGTGAGGCCTTTGTGCTCGCTGTGAATATGAAGCCACGTGAGTGCAGTACTGTACGCAGAGGAAAGCCCGGCCTCAGCTGCTGCCGTCCGTTTCCCCCGAAGAGATCCTCTCTTACTCTTTTCTTCTGTAAAAAAAAAAAAATCTTTAGGTCGCCATAACCAGCAAAGCAAAAGAGAAGAAAACGGGCCCCTCGCCGCCGCCTTTTCTCCTCCTTCTTCTTGGTCTTTATTCTTCGGGGGGATGGGCGCGTACAGTGTTTGAACTCGTGATTTAGCTGGACTTAAATGTGCAGACCCACCCTGTTATGTTAGAGTGAGTTCACACTGCTGGAACAGCAGTGGTGGATAATTGAATCCTTTTTTTTATTTCTTTGGGAGGTTTGTTTCTCTTGTTTTTCAGTTCTTTTGGAGTCATAATTACACTTTTGATCCATTGTAAAAGTGTTTTTTAAGTTATGAATATACCGTTTTTAGATCCAATAAGTAAAAAAAACAAGGAGTAGTTCATCAGAAATTCAACTTTATTTCCCATGATCCTTCTGTTTACATCGCATGTGTCAAAATCAATGTTAATGTTATTTTAATGTTATTAATCGATGTTATCTTGCGCTTATTACTAACTTGTATAATTTTGACAAAACATATTTTTTATGAAAAGTAAAACATTAAAAGTATTTTAAGGTTTAAGTTGATTTATTCTGGAATAATATTCCTGCCTTTTTATTACTCATAATTATGTTAAAAAGTTACAGTTTTAAAATTAAAAAATGGCAAAAAATAGCTTTTTGGACTATTTTGGCATTTACTACAATTTTTAGGCAATTTTATAGTTCAGCTAATATTTACATGCTAGCTGTTTTGGCTAATCTAGTTTTTTTTCTGTTTCTTAGGCTATTTTGGAGTTTAGCTAATATTTTAGCTACATGCTAGCTGTTTTGGCTAAGTTAGTTTTTTTCAGTTTTTTAGTCCATTTTTGTATTTATCTAATATTTCTGCTACATGCTAGCTGCTTTGGCTAATTTTTTTTAGTACTTTAGACTATTTTGTAGCTTAGCTAACATTCTATTTTAGCTAAATGCTAGCTGTTTTGGCTAATTTATGCTTTTTCAGTTTTTTTAGTCCATTTTGGTGTTAGCTAATATTTTATCTACATGTTAGCTGTTTTGGCTGATTTAGGTTTTTTTTAGTCCATTTTGGTGTTAGCTAATATTTCAGTTACATGCTAGCTGTTTTGGCTAACCCAAGTTTCTTTTTTATTGATTTATTTCAGGCCTATTTGGCATTTAACTAATATTTTAGCTGGCTATCAGCTTCAGCGTTTTTAGCTATCAGCTTCAGCGTTTTTAGCCATCAATTTCAGCATCTTTACCTATCAGCACTAGCATCTTCAGTAGACAAATTTAGCTAACATCATTCACACTAGCATTATCAAAGGTAATGCTATATATCTAGTTCATAATTATGTTAAAAAGTTATGGTTTTAAAGTTAAAAAATGTAGCTTTAGAGCGTTCAATAAATGTTTATCCTGTTTGGCTCGCTACCTAAGGTGTGTTTTGGATTTCGGCCCCTTGTGTGATTGAGTTTGACACGCTCTCCTACTAGCTTACAGCCCTTCACACCCCTAACTTAACATTAACAAAAATGGTGCTGTCCAGCCGTACTGTATTGAACCAGATGCCAGCTTGAACAAGGAAAACAAAGATGTTCATGAATCTATTTGTCTACAAGTGGATGCATCGGAATGGAGCAGGAACTAGTGGCTCATACCTCACAACCAAAAGGTTTTTCCATTTTTTTTATCGTTTGGAACCATTTAAGTAAAAGAAATACTCAGAAATGCCATTTTAAGATTAATTTTCTATATACGTGTCCTCTATCATGAGATAAAGAATGCTAAAAACAACAAAAAGCACCATTTTCATCAGTGTCGGTCTTTAAGGAGCCTGTCAAAAAGTGCTATTCAATCTAATGTTTTCAGTTTTCATAGCAAAAATAAGATGAAGTGACAGTTTCTGTTGCTGATTAATTCCAGAATGCAGCTTCATTTAGAAAAGGACTAATGGCTGCCATAACACAAGATACATCCTCTATTTTTATTTATTCTTTTTATTTTTTGGCTCAAAAATCTTGTGTTGTGCCTTCTCATATCCAAATTTTGAGCTGCTCTATGAGTGTGTAACACTATACCACCACATTGTACTAAAGTCTGTCATTTTAATTGATTATCCAGACTTTTATTTATTTTTTTTTCCTTTCATAACACGAACAACTTAGTATTGATCATTTCTGAGCAGTCGTCTTATTCATGAACCTCCTAAAACCTCTTTAGCTCAGAGAAAAAGCGATATTTGTCACTTCAAATATAGGTTAGTGTGCCTCTCTCTGCTGCTTTTATTGTCTTGCTTTAGGCTTTTTTTCACTTCCTTCTTGTGTTTCTGTAGTCTAAAAGGTGGCTCAGTTTTTTTTCCAACCAGCTCCTGATAAACTTTCCATGTTGCTGCCAGTGGAGCCGTCATGCTGCATGTGGTGGCATCATATTTGCAAGATAAATTCAAATCTATACTAGTGAATATTTTTTTACAGCTTTTCTGGAGAGTAATAATGGAAAATATTGAGGACAGTTGCCAAGGGGCGCATGTGGCAAGTTCATACCAAGGTCAGGGATTCAATGAAAATGACAAACTGGCATAAAAAAATAAAAAAAATGAAATCCCAGGAGCGACTTTTTACAGTGTAGAGATTTCTGTTGGCATTTTAGACAAAAGAATAAATAAAAACTGCAGTTGTATTGCCGGTTTATTGCATGCAGAGTGCTAAAACTCTTGGAACCGAACAGCTCATTCCAGCTGCCAGAGACAGTGAAAGAGCCGATGATTTGTGCTTGTTTTGCAGCCGCCGGATCTGAACTCCTCTTTATCCCAAAGTATTCTGGAGTAAAACGCAAAGCCATCTGTCCGGCGGCTAAAGCTTTTGCCAAACTGGGTCGTGCAGCGTGACAGTGATCCCGGCAGATCTGAAAGAAGCTGAAGTTGAGAGTCGGGACATGCAGAGATGGCCACAAAACCTCATGGAGTCGGATCGAGTGGGATCAGGGAGAGATCAGATCTAATGCAGCTATTTTGGTCATTGTGGGATTAGGGGGGTTAGTGGCTGGGATAATCATGACAAGGATAACTGCTAAAAATGGTTGTTGCGTGATTGTTGCATAAAACCTGAAAACCGCTCCTTAAAGGCGTTGATGGTTGGCACTTTTGGAATGGAAGTACAGGAATTTAAAGATTATTTGATAGGGCTGCCACGATTAGTCGACTAATTGACGACTAATCGACTGTTAAAATAGTCTAAAACAGACTAATTTAATAGTCGATTAGTCGTTACTCTATATTATATCTAGTCAGAGCGTAATAAAGTTGAAAGTTATAATGGCATGATGCTAGCTTTTTGACTATTTTGGAGATTAGCTAATATTTCAGCTGCATGCTAGCGATTTTTTGTTATTCTTTATTTTTTCTAGGCTATTTTAGCTAATATTTCAGGTACATACTAGCTGTTTCGGCTAATTTGGACTTTTTGTTTTTAGTTTTTTTTTTTTTTTCATTTTGGAGTTTAGGTAAGATTTAAGCTACAAGCTAGCTGTTTTAGCTAATGTAGACCCTTTTTATTCGTTTTTTTAAGGCTGTTGAGGCTTTTCTGTTTGTTTTTTTAGGCTATTTTAGCTAATATTTCAGCTATATACTAGCTGTTTTGGCTAATTTGGACTTTTTGTTTTGATTTTTTTTTGTCCATTTTGGAGTTTAGATATGATTTCAGCTACATGCTAGCTGTTTTAGCTAATGTAGACCCTTTTTATTCATTTTTTAGGCTGTTTTCTGTTTTTTTAGGGTATTTTAAAGTTTAGCTATTTTTTAAGCAACATGCTAACTGTTTTGGCTAACCTAAGTTTTTTCAGTTTTTTAGGCTAATTTGGCATTTAGCTAAAATTTTAGCTGGCTATCAGCTTCAGCGTTCTCAACTATTAATTTCAGCATTTTCAGTGGCCAAATTCAGCTTATAGCATTCACATTAGCATTATCACAGCTATATATCTAGTTTTTAGTTAGTTTAAAGCTAACGATGGTTAAGATGTGTGCATGTCCCGATTAGTCGGCTAATCTGAAAAAGAATCGTTGATAAGTCGACCATTAAAATAACTATTTGAGTTGATTATATAAAATACGTTACTGAAATTTAGCCAGTTGTGATATATATAAGAGGCTTGGTTTAGCGTATCTGGGGCAGGAGGATGAAAGTGTTAAAAAGAGTCTGGCCGGCCAGGAAAGCGGCAAGGACAAATATGGTCCTTTAATCCACTCTTTAGCATGAGCCAGAATAAGCCTGTGTGCAGTTGTACCACCACAACACGCCGAGGCTGAGGGCAAACAAGGAAGCGAGAAGCTTTTATTTATTTATTTTTTTGCGTTCGTCTCCCAGCCTCCTCTTTGCCCCCTCTTGCTCATTTTCAGCCTCTCGTCTGTCGAGCTCTCGGTGAAAACTGTATGGAGACAGTGCAAGAGCTCGGTAAAGAGTGGCCCGTGTCATTGGCTGACTGGCACTCCACCCCCACTTGTGATTGGCCGCAGGCCTCAGCGTAACATTCAATCAGCTGGATGGAAGTGTATGTAGGTCAGAGCGGTGGTGATGTGAGCTGTCTCTGTCTCTCTGCTTCCCCTCCTCCACCACCTTTGGTTTGGTGAACCGGCTGTTGTGTTAATTGGCCACGTTCCATATCTCAAACTCGGAGAGGAGACTTGGTGGGGGGATGAAGGTTTTGAAGAGGAGGGAGCGCTGAGGGGGGAAAGATGATTCAACATTGGGGCTCCGTGTTGCAATCGAGGCTGCAACAGTGTCGAACAGAAACCTCACAGAGACGGAAGCAGGAGTGTTTGTGTTCTTTTTGTTATCAGCGGATGGAGATGTAAAGCGAGCTCCTCGTTTGTTTAGAGCACATGTCAAAGACAAGGCCCGGGGGCCGGATCAGGCCCGCCGGGAAATGACATCCGGCCCTCCAGATCATTATATTTTATTGTTATTAATGGCCCAATGTAATCTTGCACTTAGTTTTAGCTTGTATAATTCTTACAAAAATATATTTTATTTTTACTCAAGAGAGTAAAATATTGAGAAATATTTTGGAGTTTGGCTAATATATAGCTACATGCTAGCTGTTTTGGCTAATTTAGGCTTTTTTTCACTCTTTTGGGTTATTTTGAAGTTTAACTATTTTTAAGCTGCATGGTATAGCTGTTTTCAGCAGCTATTTAGGATTTTTTCTGTTTTTTTTTTTTTTTTTTGGGGGGGGGGTCCATTTTGGAGTTTAGCTAAAATCAGCTAAATGGTAACTTTTTCTGTTGTTGGTATTTTTTAGGGTGTTTCAGCTACATTCTAGCTGTTTTGGCTAACCTACGTTTTCATTCTTTTATTTTTTAAGGCTATTTTGGCATTTAGCTAAAATTTTAGCTGGCTATGAATTTCACCGTTTTTAGCAATTAGCTTCAGCGATTTCATCTGTCAACTTCAGCATTTTTAACTATTAACTGCAGCGTTTTCAGCTATCAGCTTCGGCATTTTCAGCTATTAACTTCAGTGTTTTCATCTATCACTTTCAGCTTTTTCAGCTATTCAGCATTTTCAGCTTTCAGTTTTCAGCTATCAACTTCTGCATTTTGAGCTATCAACTTCAGCGTTATCACCTATCAACTTCAACTTTTTCAGCTATCAGCTTAAGCGTTTTTTTCACATATCAACTTCAGCATTTTCAGCTATCAGCTTTAGAGTTTTCATCCATCAACTTCAGCATTTTCAGCTATTAACTTTAGTGTTTTAGGCTATCACTTTCAGCGTTTTCAGCTATTCAGCATTTTCAGCTTTCAGTTTTCAGCTATCAACTTCTGCATTTTCAGCTATCAACGTCAGCGTTTTCAGCTATCAACTTCAGCTTTTTCAGCTATCAGCTTAAACGTTTTTTCAGATATCAACGTTAGCATTTTCAGCTATCAGCTTTAGAGTTTTCAGCTATCAACTTCAGAATTTTCAGCTATTAGCTTCACCATTTTCAGCTATCAGCAGGGTTTTCAGCTATTCAACTTTTGCATTTTCAGCTATCAACTTCAGTGTTTTTAGCTAACCATTTCAACATCTTCAGCTATCAGCACTTCTTCATCTTCAGCGGCCAAATTCAGCTTACAGCATTCACACTAACATTATCACAGGTAATGCTATAGCTAGTCCATAAGTATGTTAAACAAGTTAAGTTTTTAAAGTTTTAAAAGTTTAGTTTTAGTGTGTTCAATGAATGTTTATTCTGTTCGGCCCACGACCTAAGGTGTGTTTTGGATTTATCCCCCTTGTGCGATTGAGTTTGACACCCCTTATTTAGACAGATCACCGACAGATAGAGAATGTTTGCGATCAGCCTTATCTGTCAGGATGTTTTGACTAGGTGAACACATTCATATTCAGTTCAACCATGTCCCCTTGAAGCTTTTAAACTAAGTGCAGCGCCCAAAGAGAACCCAGACCGACATGTCAGTGAATAATTCACAATATTCTGCATTTTTTCCGGAGCGTTTACCCCTAAGTGCTCTCACAGACGCACAAAAACTCCCCCGACTGCCCACAGCGAGTGTCACTCCCAGGACGATGCCCAGAATCAACTAACCCAGACAAGCAGACTGTGAAAAGCAGACAAAATAAAATCATGTACACTTCACTTTACTTCTCCCTTATCCTGCAGCAGTCTGAGCCCTCCCCCTCCACGTCTGCCTTCTTTTATTAGAAACCTCCTAAATCGTACAGTAGAGGCGCTTTAACCCACACCACGTCAAACCCATTCCTCCCCGCCTGATTTCCTCCTGTTTTCTTTTGCAAATGTTGTTGTTTCTTCCCTCTTCCGTCCTGCCCTAGCTGTGAACTCATTATGGTGGATGTAAGCGCTTCTCCTTGCACCCACCCATGAACGTGCACACACTCAGGATGGCAGACTTTAGCCTGACTTTACCCTCTTACTCACCCAGACGCTGACCCACTTACAGCGCAGAGGCACACCAGGCATTTTTCCCCTTCCAGGCATCCTGGAAAAAAGAGCTGAAAACAACAAAATCTGCATATGCAAAGACGTGTTTTCACTTCAAGTCGATCCACTTAGTCAAGAGTCTGCAACTTTGCATTCTAACGTCTCCAGTATCATACAGGTTGGCCCAGGAACAACAAAAGCTCAAAGACCGCAACTGTGAAAAGTTTTATCGTGTTCTTGTGGAGTTTTTCTCATAATGGAGGACATATATAAAGAAAATGAAGGTTAAAGTAGCATTTTTGTGTATTTCTTGTCAAATCGCTGTGAATCAAGAGCAGACGAAAAAAAAGTTTGCAGTTGTGACTAGGGGAAAATCGATTCAGCTGTGTATTTCTTGTTTGGCGATACTTGAATCAATTTAAAATGCTGACAAGAAGATATTTAAATAATTATTTATAAGTGTCCTTTAGCGCCTTACTTTTGATTTCCATGTAAACCCCCGACCACTAGTTGGCAGCACACTGAGTCGTTTTGACCAAAACAACAGCAAGATCTCGCGACAACCAGCTTGTGTTAAATGTTAAGTCAGCCTTGCATGTACTACTTAGTTATTACTTGGGTTAGGTACTAAAAAGTGAAAAATAGTTTACAATCTTGGGATGTATCACGATATGTATTGTATCGTGAGAAATGTATCACGAAATGTATCGTAAGACATGTATCAGGATGTATATTTTATAGTGAAGTTGTTCTTGGGATTTATTGCCATACGCATCATATCGTGATCATTGACATAAATGGAGATGGAAATAACAAGGCTGTGGTGTCACCGATAAAAAAATGGCTAACCTCGGGTTCCAACGAAATTAAGTCAATTCAGTCGCCGTTTTCCCGCGGTACGGATTTCACCCAATTTCACCGTTTAGGGACCATACGACATTAGTAAGCAGTGATTGGTCCGAAAAACTGTCAATCAAACGCTTCAAACCTTTGAGGTGGGGCCAGTGGGCACCACATGTTCTTATTCAGGCATCTGATTGGCCAGTTTATAACTTACAATAAAGAAAATATATCATGAAAAAAAATATAGGTTTAGCAAGTACATGTTAAAAAGAGACACCAGAGCAAATTTTCAGAGGAAGTCTATGGTATTTTGGCTTTCTGGGACCAGTGAGTACTTCCTGTTTGGAATGTAATGGGGGAGGGGATGTTCAGTCCAGTTCTCTATGTACTGTCTATGATCAGGATGTATATCGTTACGCTAGACTCTTAACAATACACACCCCCTAGTTGGGATGTAGAAGCTACAATTGGCCGTCCATATTCGGATACACCCTCTGGCAGACAAATAGATCCAGTAACGTCTTCGTTTTCCTCGTCTGAGCTTGCATCTACGCCAAAACTGGACAGCTTCGATATTGATCGCCATTTTTGTTGCACCAGTAATGTTAGGTTGAGGTTGTGAGGGGCAGTAAGCTAGCAGGAGAGTATACAAACAGAGGGATGATGGGAAACGAGGGCAGGCTTAACTACTGCCGCTCTGCAGAAACTATGTCCTAGAAAACAGCACAAGTTTATTGATTTTGGCTTAAAATGACATAATTAAAAGACACTGGAAACACAAAGTAAAACATTTTTAGTTAAAAATCATAAAACTGTAGTATATTTAATAATAGGACAACTTGGTTCAAATGTGACTGTGGCTTTTTTTTTAAATTTTCTTGCTTTTGTGTAAATATGAAACAGTTTTAGTCATTTACATAAAAAACTCTGAAGCATGCTCTTTGTGTTGCCCTCTTGTTTACTCTACATTTTTAAGTTGCAACACTTGAATTTAGAAATTGCCAGTTCAGCTGTTTGGCTCTCCTCAAGCTTGTGACTAAGCAGTAAGCCGCAGACCAGTAAGCACATGTAACACCTGCACTTCCCTTTTCTTTGCTTATTTGTGTCAGTTTGAGGCTGGCAGCTGCTGACTGCACATGCCTGGGCATGCAGTGACTGGCCAGGATCCGCTCATGAGTTCAGGAGGTCAAAAGTTACTTGTAGTGGATGTCACTCTGAAGCTAAACAAGAGGGTTAGGGTCACCTGAAACCAGTTTTTTTCTAATACACGTCGACTTTCGTACTCGTCTGGGAATGTGAACTTGTTGCATGACGAGTTAGTCTATTATTACTGGGTGTATACATTTTCTTTTTTAAGAAAATTCTGTCACGCTTTTTTTTTTTTACTCTTTCCATCTTCTCCCTTGTGTTCATTCAGTTAACGAGGCCTTCACACACGAACTCCTAAGGATTATCGGGCACACCCCTTTCAGAAGCAATCAGCCCTTAAGCCCTGCACTCATCACACTGCGTGCGTGCAACAGAACATTTGAGCATCCACCCTGATTCCACGAAGAGAAGAAACAAAAAGGGAAAAAGATCATTGAGTGCAGGAGAGGATAGTCCGAGTGATTTGTAGTCTCCATTGGGAGAAATCAGGGCTTTGGTCTATAGCTGACCATGAACCTTTAGAACCTTTAAAACTATCAAAAAGTATATATCTATAGTTGGAACCACTATTTTCATAGAGATAGGAACCCAGAAAAGCTACCTGCCATTGTGCAGTGGATGCAAGGACACGCCAGGCTGACCTGTGAGCGGTCCTAAGCGTGTTTGTATACATTTTGTCATGTATGGAGCCGAGTGTTAAGCCGTGAGCGCCTGATGGAGCCGGGACAAAGAGAGAGGACGGAGGGCCTCCAACGACCCCGTTGAACCCTCTCTGCTCGGGGTAAAGTGGGGCACAGATGCCCATCCTTGTTACCTCCTTGTACACCCCTTACGAAGGGGATGTTTAAGTTCATGTCACCCTTGGGCGCAACACGAGAGCCTATAACAATATACAATGTGCTTCGGCTCCGCTAATGAAATTCCAGTAGAATCACCATGGCGGTGAGGCTCATCTCAAGCAGGGAGGACAGAAAAAAAGAGTATTTGGAGGTTTCTGGTGAACAAATAATGAGTTTTGGTGTGGAAGTACATTATTTTAGGAAGAAAATCACTGGAAAGTAGTAAAATTATCTGTCTGTGCAACAAGTAATTTTTACGTAGCAAGAAATCTTCTAATATTTACTAGGAGTTCTACTCAAACATTCAAAAATGGAAAAAATAAGCTAAAAAAAGCCAACTGTTTGATAGAATAAGTTGAAATACACCCAAGTTATAAGTATTTTTTGTTAGTTCTAAGTAAATGGTTTGTATTTTTTGAGTTTTTATGTACAGAATTGTAAGGGTGTGTATTGGCAAGAGTTTGGCGATACGATACATGTGTCACGATACGATACGATACATATTGTGATATGTGATACATTTTCCAAGATAATATACATATATATATATACACACATATATGTACATATATATCCTATATATAAACACAGTTACGTTAATTGAATTGCTCTAATCAATGTTAATTCAACTCAAAATATCGTGTTCCTTAATGCCTTAATATTCACAACCCTAAGAAATATATACATATATATACTGTATGTATATATATATGTATATACTTATGTATGTATATATATGTGTGTATATATATATTTATACATATCTATCTATGTTCATTTATGTTTTTTTTATCGATTTTGACTCATTTTATTAATAATAATGTCTTTATTTATAGATCCTATCCCTTAATGAGACGAAAAATTCTGCTGGTTTTGAGAAAACCTTATAAAGGTGTACAGCAAAGATAAATTGAACCTTCATTAAGTATCATCAATGTCTAAAAACAGTTTTTTTTTTATCTTAGTATCAAATAGTCTTTAGTTTCATTTTCATTCAGCAAACTAAATTAGATATATCATCAGTTGAAGGGGATTAGTGGAGTGACACTATTTTTGCAAGATAATGATTTTTAGTTAGACTTTCTATCAAAATATGCAGCATTCGCGAGCCAAACAGTTGTGTCTTTCGGTAAAGAGATAAAAGTACAGTTGAAAGTCATGACGCAAGATTGTCTTCTACAGCTGCGGTTTAAGGAGTTCATGTCCTGTTTCAAGCAACCACACGTGCAGATAAAATCAGTGTTTCGTTTCAGTCATCTCAGCTGTCTCTTGGTTTCAGACTGGAAACAGTTTGCATGTTGCTGCTTTTCTTCTTGAGAAAAATAACAAATAAAGCGTCTGTTTAGTGATGGCGGCGGCACGGGGAGGGAAACTCCAACGTGTGTCAGAGACTGCAAACAAAAACGCATGCAGAGATGCAGCGGATTCGAGCTGACACAGCAGCACAGGGTTTTGGCATCATCTCCTTTGGCGGTGATTAATAAGCTTAACAGCAGCACACTTTCATGCACATAAATAGATCTGCATGCAGATACTTCTCTCTTCTGCTCAAAGGCAAACATCCTCTGATGCACACGTGCAATCAGGCATAATTGCAGCAGACGCTCTAACACTGCACTTTAAACGTACCAGCAAAGTAGGTCAGAGGGTCACGAAACAATAGCTTTGCTCCAGAAACCAGCATTTCAAAGGACTTTGCTTGTGCAGAAATGATGCGGGAGTGAGAGGAGAGCAGGGAGCATGGATAGAAACTGTCTTTTATTTAGGATTTTTGCTTTATTTGTGTGAATGCTTTAGTGATTCTCCTGCTTCTTTTCGTACGTTTTTAGGTACATATAATCTCAATCAAAACGTTCAACTCGTTCAGGACATTACTGCTTGTATTTTTGGTATTTATAAACTTTATATATTTTTTAAATATTTAGTAAAATAGGCACCATAGGAAATTAATGGGAAAGTATTAACATTTTAAGTAGATTAGCAACAAGCCTTTAAAAATATTCATGGGCTATGTTTTTATCTTAAAGTAATTTAAAAAAAAAATTGGAGTTAAGCTAATAATTTAGCAACATGCTAATTTTTTAGGATAATTTGTTATCTATTGGGGTCTTTATAGGCTAATTTACAGTTCAGCTTCTATTTTAGCAACATGCTAACGTTTTTGACTAATTAGGTTTACTGGACTATATTGGAGTTTGGCTAGTATTTAAGCAACGAGCTAGCTTTTTTGGCTACTTTGTTATCTAATGAGTTTTTGATGCTAATTTGGAGTTTAGCTCCTATTTTAGCAACATGCTAACGTTTTTGGCTACTTTGTTAGCTACTGAGTTTTTTATGCTAATTTGAGTTTAGCTAATGTTTTAGCAACATACTAACGTTTTTGGCTACTTTGTTAGCTACTAAGTGTTTTCTGCTAATTTAGAGTTTAGCTTCTATTTTAGCAACATGCTAACGTTTTTGACTAATTAGGTCTACTGCACTATATTGGAGTTTGGCTAGTATTTAAGCAACGAGCTAGCTTTTTTAGCTACTTTGTTATCTACTGAGTTTTTTATGCTAATTTAGAGTTTAGCTCATATTTTAGCAGCATGCTAACGTTTTTGGCTACTTTGTTATCTACTGAGTTTTTTATGCTAATTTGAGTTTAGCTAATATTTTAGCAACATACTAACGTTTTTGGCTACTTTGTTAGCTACTGAGTGTTTTATGCTAATTTAGAGTTTAGCTTCTATTTTAGCAACATACTAACGTTTTTGACTAATTAGGTTTACTGGACTATATTGGAGTTTGGCTAGTATTTAAGCAACGAGCTAGCTTTTTTTGGCTACTTTGTTATCTACTGAGTTTTTTATGCTAATTTGGAATTTAGCTCCTATTTTAGCAGCATGCTAACGTTTTTGGCTACTTTGTTATCTACTGAGTTTGTTATGCTAATTTGGAATTAAGCCCCTTTTTTAGCAGCATGCTAACGTTTTTGACTAATTAGGTTTACTGGACTATATTGGAGTTTGGCTAGTATTTAAGCAACGAGCTAGCTTATTTGACTACTTTGTTATCTAATGAGTTTTTGATGCTAATTTGGAGTTTAGCTCCTATTCTAGCAACATGCTAACGTTTTTGGCTACTTTGTTAGCTACTGAGTTTTTTATGCTAATTTGAGTTTAGCTAATATTTTAGCAACATACTAACGTTTTTGGCTAATTTGTTATCTATTGAGGTTTTTATAGGCCAATTTACAGTTCAGCTTCTATTTTAGCAACATGCTAACGTTTTTGACTAATTACTGGACTATATTGGAGTTTGGCTAGTATTTAAGCAACGAGCTAGCTTATTTGGCTACTTTGTTATCTAATGAGTTTTTGATGCTAATTTGGAGTTTAGCTCCTATTTTAGCAACATGCTAACGTTTTTGGCCACTTTGTTAGCTACTGAGTTTTTTATGCTAATTTGAGTTTAGCTAATATTTTAGCAACATACTAACATTTTTGGCTACTTTGTTATCCACTGAGTTTTTTATACTAATTTGAGTTTAGCTTCTATTTTAGCAACATGCTAATGTTTTTGACTAATTAAGTTTACTGGACTATATTGGAGTTTAGCTAGTATTTAGGCAACAAGCTAAATTTTCTTTTTTTGTTGCTAATTTGACATATACTAAGGTTTTTGGGGCTAATTTGGAGTTTAGCTCATATTTAAGCAACAAACTAAATATTTTTGAAAACTTGGCATGTATTAGGCATTTTTAAGAAGTTTAATTACACATTTTTCAGAATTTTAGGCCAACTTCAGCACTCTTTCATAGTTGTTTAACCAAATTTACTGTCTTTACTGTCTTATTGCCTTCAGCAATTTCAGCAAAAAGCATTCACATTAGCACTATCGCAGGTAATGCAACTTTTATAGTTTCATTAAGTAGCTGCATTTTAACAAACTTGCTGCTTGCACTTGCAGAGTCTGCAGAAGTAAAGAGGACAAGCAGAGTTGAGGCAAGCTTCTGCTTTCCTTTCTTTTGTCTTGATACAGGAAGTCACGTGACTCCTCAGGGGAGCCGGGCCTAGAGGGGTTGAGAGAAAAGCTCACTGTTGCTAGGGGGGGGGGGACTTGTGCGCGTGCTCGCATTCCACGTCTCGGTTGTTTGCATTGCATTGGTTAAGACCAGCCCTGATGCAAAGACACGTGAAATGCACGATCAGCACAAACTTCCTGAATGTGTGCGTGCCAAAGACCCCAGTGACACTCCCCTTCCTCTATCCAGCTGTGGAGCGAGGAGCGCTGACCACTCAGAAAAAGCTGACATCAGCAGCCAACTATCATATAAAAAGCCAAAATATCCAGGTATATCCTCACCTTTCCCATTTTCCCATGTTAGAACATCTGAAAAGGAGAACGCTGGTTTGAGCTTACGATAAGCTGAACCTGGCAGCTTTTAGGATTTTTCAGATAATATCGGAGTCTGACCCCAGAGCAGCAACACCCTGTCCTCCTACATCAGTTCTCTTTTGACCTTTAAAGTGAGGCGAAGACAGTGTCACATATAATTACCCACATTTGCCTTTCGATGATTTTGCTTCACCAACTTCAGCCATCAAGACAACGTTTATGTGATTTTCTTTTGCTTTTTTACTTGTACTGTATCACCAGTTTACATTCAAATTGAACTTTATTTATAAAGTACTTTTACGGTTACAGAGCACCTCAAAATCCTTTATTGTAAAAAAAATAATAATAAGACAAAAACAGTCCATGAAATCAAATTAAAACACTAAAAAATGCACAAAAAAAAGATTCAAAAGTGTTCAGAATGTAAAAATTTTTTTAATTAAAGCTTAAAAGGGGAAAAGACGCAATTGTCATAGCTATGTCCTCTTACTATAACTTGGTCCATGTTTTCTGCCCTGTAGTTCATCATCCTTCCACTAGAGGCAATAGAAGGTCATTCCCTTCTCGTTTCAAAATGGCTGCTTCCATGAAATCTCAAAAACACTTTTGGCGGGAAAAGTTTTGCTAATTTTCACATTTTATGGTGAGAATAATCCATCTATTGTTCATCATTTAAGAAAAAAATTATTACTGGCTTCACCGATAGAGTGCAAATTTTTTGATAACAATTCTTCGCAAAACAGTTATAAGTTAAAAATGTGTGGATCGAATTTGAGACAGTAGGTAAATAATAGGGCAAAAGTATCGCGATACGATATGTATCTCAAGACTGTATTGGACAATATTTAACTATTTTTTATTAATTATCTGAATATTAATACATTTTTCATACATAGAAAATACATGCTATTTAATGATTAGAAATTAACACATCCCTTTATTATTTTTATGTTTTTTACTCAAAATTGGAGTTAATCTGCTTGAATTAGGAACACAAATTAAATATGTTTAAAATCATGTAAAGAAACTACATTTAGAAATGATTAGCAGACATCCTTCAATTGCGTATAAAGTGTCTTTGACCGTCTTTGTTGCCAACTTTGTCTCTTTTTCGCCCCATTTAAGTGACGGTCTCATAAATAGCAGAACTAACCGTGACCAGATGTGATCTTCCACGAACACGGAGGAGTGACTGAGTGGATTTGTGTCCCTTAATGTTAAGTTGGGCAACATGTTTATGTGTAATGCTATTATGAGTGCGCTGTCCTCAAGAGATCACAGCTCACCTTCGGTGGAGCGAGGTTTTGAGGGTATTAATTCGAGAACAACAACAGACAGAAAAGTGTCCAAACTAATTCTCCCATGACTGCAATAAAGCTCAGAGGAACTTAGCAGACCTTGTTGTGGAAACATTGAATCAAAGTGTATTCAAACTGGAGCGTGAAGGAGGGGTGGTGGTGGTAGAAGTTTGTCATCAGACACTGATTCTGAAAACATAAACACACGCATGCAAATTTTTGTCGTCCGCGCTGCCGGTTCTGTCTTCATTACAGCAGAATGCAGGATGTGCTCGCTCTGCTTCGGGGACGGCACAGGACATCCCTGCTGGGTTTTATCAACCCGAGGTCCAGGACACGGCGTCCTTAAGCAGCAGCGCGACTCAGCCTGCCAAGAACACAAACACAGAAACCCAGGCGCACTGTCAACAGAAACTTTGCAGCAAAAACAAAAGGCAACTTATCCAACTTAGAAGGAGGAACGGATTCTGAAGCAGCAAGAAGCTGTTTTCAGATAAGGGTGTTTTTATTTCAGTCTTTGAGGAATTGTGACCCAACTTTATTCCTCAGATAAACTTTCGCGCGGGTGGGTCGGGTTCCTTATCTTGGTGTGTAGTTACATCGAGAACAAAACATCAAATCTTTTTATTGTATGATCAAATACGGGGCAAACAAGGGGCAGCTTCTTTTCAAAACTCTGCAAAAACACTGTACAATATAAAAAAAAAAGCTCAAAAGATAAGAAAAAAATGTAATTTATCATGGTTGCAGATGTTTCAAGCCTTTCTGATGAATTTGCAATCCTCTGCTCTGGCTTTGTGGTACTTTGTGGTACTTTGTGGCGAAGCTTTGGTGGCTGGCAGTCTGCCTTTTTTTAAGAACTTAAACCATTTTATCATCTGATGTCTAAAAATAGAGAAAGAGCAGAGGGCAAGTCTGCTGGGGATGATTATCGTACTTATCCCGGCGTATGAGCACGCCCGTGACAGGAGCTATGCAGCATGAAACCACGTCCACATAAGAGGCTGAAAACAGAGGTGTACCGAGGCGTAAAACACAACCAAGCACAAAGATGAGACGGGCTCACCGTGAAATGATCACACGAAGCTTTTTCTCGGAGCGAGTGATTAATGACGTCTGAAGTTAATTGCTTGTGAGAAAGAGACGGAGCGAGGTAAAGAGGAGAGGAGAAGAGGGCACCTCTAGCATTAAAGATAAGCGGGGAATCTCCATGATTAATAGCGGGCCCGCGATGATACATGCAGCGATGTGTTCGGAAGGCAGAATCGTTAATAACCATCAGTGGGGGAGCTTTTCATTGCTGGTGGAGGACATTTGGGAAACATACATCCAAGAGATTTTTTCAAGAAATGGGGGAGGGTTTACTGTATTTTTCGGAGCATAAGTCGCAGTTTTTGGTAGGTGACTCAGGAGCAAATTTATTTAAACACAAATAGGCCTATATATAATGTACATATATATATATATATATATATATATATATATATATATATATATATATATATATAAATTTGTTATTTTCCATTAGGTGTGGGTGTATACTGACAGCAACGCAGAAGAAGAAGCGGCGTCCAAAACAAACATGGAAGAGAATCTAATCTTTGCTGATGATACTTTCGTGTTTACCGACAAATACACTTCATCGCTCAACATCAATATATATATCTATATCTATATATCTATATAGATATAGATATAGATAGCTTCTCCCACATCTAGTTTATAAACACAGTTTCAAAACTTTTGGCCCCATTGTGGCAAGTTGGAGCAGGGCTAACACAAAGAATCAATCAAAATCGATGAGGGCGGTAACTTCAGTCCTGGTGCATTCACTGACTTGTCGAACTGTGATATTTATGGTCAGAAAATGCCTGTTTAGTCTGTACTATCATAGTCTGAAGATGTCCCAAGTGGGGTGTAAAAAGTAGAGTTTTATCGCATACAAACCGCGCGTCCAAAACGCCTTTCTACGTCGTTGAAAGCGCCATGTAATTGTGTTAAATACAGGCGCAGAAAACATCCTTATGCTTGGATAAGATGGTTATGAGGTGTATGGAATCAAATTATATATATATATATATATATATATATATATATATATATATATATATGACGGGCTCAAGTTAATTATTAATTATTGACAGAATTATTTTTTATATACAATATATATATATATACACAGTATATATATATATATATATATATATATAGTATATATATATTTATATATTTTATATATATATATGTATATTGTGCATGTATACATATATGAATATGCACAATATACATATATAATGTTTTTTCTTTTTTGTTATGCTTTATGGTGCGACTTTTACTCCAGAAAATTTAGTACTCTTGTTAAAATGAGGTTTGAAGCCTCTTTCTAGGTCAGTTTCTTCTGTTGTTGATGTGTCCACACTGCATGTATCACAAAATAACTGACCATGAGAAGTTTGAAAATGAGTAAACAAACTTTTAAAATACTACTGCCATTCCGGAGAGCAAAATTTGTTATCTTTTGCTCTGTAGCATTGCCAGGCGAACATCATAGATAAGAGAAGAATCTCCTGGAAGGGAAATGTGCAAAGCTCCCGTCACATGAGAGCGTCAGTAATGAGCCATGATCTCAGTGATAATAGCAGTTGTAATGGGAATTGATGGCAATAAAAATGTTCCCCTCGGGTTATGTAACGCAAACATGTGATGTGTCTCGTTGGCTCTCACTCACAACATAGCAGCTCTAATCTTTATCCTTATTTTTCATGGATATTGAAGCTAATATACATCACACAGTTTACCCTGTATGTGTTCATTTATCAAGGTGACCAGTCCAGTCCCGATCAAAGCACTCTGACCTGCTGAAAATTTATGGGAGTAGCATGACTAGCATGCTTTTGGACTGACCGACGCTGATTGGCTGTCGTGAGTGGGATGGGTCTGCCAATCCCCCCAACCTCAGGCCAAGCGATTGGAGGAAAAACAGGAGCAGACAAGGAGTTCTTTGAGCATGTGGCCTTACACAACAGGGTAAATGCAGGCAAAGTCAGAAAGGGAACAAAAAAAAAAGACAGAAAGAAACAGACTGAAAAAGAGTAGTAAAGTTGTGCCCAAAGCATCATGGGAGCACAATTCTTGGTATTCTTGGAAAGTTTTACAGCAGGAATACAAGCTAAAGACGGAACAGCGGGGTTCCAGATTCCTTTCCAGCCCTTCATATAAGCACAGCTCCCAGCCGCTGGCCGGGAAATGCACACATGATTGAAGAGAATGGAATGTTCTGTCTGCAGTCCAGGGCTCGGGGCAGCTGGAACCTGGATCCAGTGTGCGTGTTTGCGCAAGTTAGTCTTGAGTGTGTGTGTTTTTGTACCGCTGAAGTATAAATAACCATCCTCTCTCAGCAGTGTTAGCACAGACCAGCCACGCTGTTTATTTATAAGGGGTTTTATACGTGTCAAGACCAGCGTGTTGTCCGCACCTTTGCCTCAGGCCAGAATTATATATTCCCTCACAAGATCACGCATAGGAAGCTGCTGACACCCCAAAGTTTTTTTTGATTATACTTATAATGAGATTGCCCCACACTTGCTGCTTTTTTCCCAACTGACTGACCCAAAACTGGCAGCAAAAGCAGAGCAGCTTGAGAGAAGTCGGGTTCTCACACTTTTGAGCTCACATATTTTGATGCAGAAAAGTCAACGCTTGCATCACATTTGCTTGTCTGCTGGGGCAGCTGCCCTCTGCGGATCACTCATTCATTTGTCAGCGCTCAGAATTGATATGCCCTTGGGCAAGACGCTTAACCCTCGTTGCACTTGAGTAAGATGTTTTGGATAAACACTTGTGCTAATTGTAAAAAATCACGCAAACTGTCATTTTTAGCTTATTTTGTCACGGTATCCATCTGTAAGCCAACCTAGCTTAGCCTTAGGTCGACTATGTTCATAGTTATGTGCTGTGGTGCCACTTTCAACATGTGTTTTGCCATTCTGCTCATCTGGCAGGTGGGGCAAATGATTTCAATCAGCACCTACCAGGTATTTAAGTCAGAGGCAGCCTGTGGAGCTTGTTGGGTTTTTGTTGGTGCTGGCTTGTTTTGTTCTTTTGCCTTCCTTGTTCTCAGCAGTCTTATACTGCTAGGTTTTGTTATTTTAGTTTGGGGTTGGACCTTGGTAGTCTTAGTTTGTCGGCTTTGTTTGTTTGTTTTCCTTAGGTAGTAATGGTAAAGTAGCCTTTATGGGAGCTCCTGACTCCGATGGTCGACATGGCTGGATCAGCAGTCTCCCTGACTTATTTTATATTAGAACAAGGTTCCAATTTGCCTTTTTGTTTTAACCAGCATAATAATTGGTTTTCCCCTTTGGTTTTCAGGACACAGTTTGTTTGTTTCCCTTGTTTCCTTTTCTCACTGGTGTCCAGTTTTTTTTTTGGTATTGGTCCAATTTCTGGTTTTGCCCCTAGACTTAAGCCAGGTCTGCCATTAATCTTTATAAAGTTTTATAAAGTCCATCCAAACATCTTCTTATGCTAATCCCGGACCGGGTCATGGAGGCAGCAGTGTGAGCGAAGATGCCCAGACTTCCGTCTCCCTGTCCACTTCCTCCCCGAGGCATTACCCGGTCTTCCGCCCAGTGCCCGGAACACCTCCTCAGGGAAGAATCCAGGATGAGGTGTCCAGGAGGCATCTGGACCAGATCCCCGAGCCACTTCAACTGGATTCTCTTGATGTAGAGGAGTTTGCAGCTCTACTCCGAGCACTCTGAGGGTGATTCCTATAAGGGAGCGCCCAGGTACCCTACGGAGGAAGCTCATTTACGCCGCTTGCATTAGGGACCTTGCTCTTTCGGTCACGACCCAGAGCTCATGACCATAGGTGAACACTGGAACGAAGATCGACTGGCAAATTGAGAGCTTTGCTTTCTGGCTCAGCTCTCTCTTAACCACAATGGACCGGTGCAGCAACCGCAAAACGCCGGACGCCGCTCCAATCTGCCTGTCGATCTTCCCTCACTACTAAGCAAGACCCCGAGATACTTAAACTCCTCCACCTAGGGCAGGAGCAGTCTTTCTCCAGTTAAGACCCATGGCCTCAGACTTTGTTTATAAAGACTAAGATAAGTGCATAGGATTAGAAATAAACCGTTTCTTTAAGGTCTTTTTGTCTGAATATAAACTCTTTTTATGTGTTTTTGGCATGTTTTAAGATGTTCTTATGGCATTTTCTGAGTATTTCTCTATGCAAATCCTAGTGAATCAAGAGCAGACAATAAAATAGTTGAAAAATAGCTTGTTTGTGATGTTCTCAGAGGGCGGAGTTGCTTCACGACAATGTTGTCGCCCACAACTACTATTAACCTACTACTGTAGTGCAGAGATATGACCTTTTCTTTAAAAAATGGTATAATCGTAATTAAAAGACCAATGGGAATGCTTTTACAATAGATCATGGTAGTTTTATTTTTATTTGTGTTTTTTTTTTATTATAATTTTGGGATAAAACGATTTTAGGTCCTTTCCGCCCCTTATTCCAAATCACAAGTGACACTGTGCTAATTGTCTGCTTGACCCGGCAGCAGCACTGTTGACATTAGACTCAGATTAGTGCTGGTTTACATAATGGTTGAAAAAGTGCGTCTATCTTCAGCCAAGAATCACACACGTGCACTCTGTGCCAGTGGGTGGTTGTGGGGCTCAGGTCACGGACTGCCGCCGAAGGGGAGCTAAGGTGGTGCCGTTTGTGTGTTAAGGGGGCGGAGCTACTCCAACCCAAACCTCTTTGACCTTTGACCCCTCGCTGTCTCCAGCTGCATGAGACCTTAACCCTTTGACACAGCTCTTCCTGCAGAATAAAACAATAAATACCTGTGTCTCCCCTCCCTTCACGCCAGGCTTTAATTAACAGGTAGGAATTTCCCTGAAGAACATGAAGTACAGGAACATGTCAAAGTGAAACGGACCCAGTTCATGTGTTGGAGTTCAGATATGTGCGGCTGGATGATGAAATACACTTGCAACACCATGTAGACACGCCCTATCTCTGCACTGCCTGGCTACATGAACCCAATTCAGTCGCACAATTCATCTGAACCAATCAGGATTCTTCACATAGTTTTTTTTTTTTTCCAGGAGTTTCATTTCTGCATTTTTATCTTCTTCCTTGACTTCTAAAAATATGTATAAAATGTGCGCTCCACATTCAGCAGCTCATGAAAGAAGATATTGGGAGTTTGACTGCACACCCAGAAATATCAGAGACATGGAAAGAGGCGGGAAGGAGATTCCTTGCGTGGCTGCTGACAGGGATTAATTGTTCCCACATTTTGCAGATGGACAAAAAGAGCCCTGTGTTTCTGTGCAGCTGCTGCAGACGTGCACAAACACACACACATGCGTGAGCAGGCCTACTTCATGAAACAAGTTATGCTTCGTCAGGCGACTTTGAGCCAACGCTCCTCATAAAACATCACAGACAAACCTGGAAAACCAGTTATGTGAGCAGCTGACAGTTCAGACTGTTTTCACTATCAGAGGCCTCATTTCATCTTGTTAACTTGCACAGTAATGAAATTAATGAAATGGCAGTTAAGAAGTGCACATCTGGTAGTTTTGTGTAAAGAAACAAGTTTTAGATTTTTTTTTTTTTTTGTCTTCAAGCTGTCAAACTGTTTCAGTCAGCCTTATAGAAAAAGCTATTTATAGAAAGCAGGTGCTTTTGGGTGACTAACCACATTTGTTAAGGATGATTAATCGCTCATCACAAAGGAATGTCACGTGGATTTAATGTCATCGGAGGTGAAAAAGGGTAAAATTTCCAAAGGAGAAATAGAAAGTGGAGAAATTTTGTGTCAAAAAATAAATATAATTATGATTTTTATCAAAGATTCCCCACTTTCGAACCCTTAAAAGACTATAAAATAGAGTTGGACTATATATTAATTTAATAAGACATGCGTTCTATGAAGATACAGTCTGATTTTTAGGAAAAAAATCCAATTTTTTTAGTTTTTTACATGTTCTTGTGGCATTTTTTGGATGATAGCGGACACATAATAAAATAATTAAGCTTAAAATAACATTTTTGAGTATTTTTTTTTTAAATTGTTGTGAATGAGGAGCAAACGAAAAAAAAGCAGCAAAAAAATAGCTCGAAAGTACGGCACAATCTCTCAGCATCGGGGAGGGGAAGGGTGGCGGGGTTGCTCTAGCTAGAAAACCACACTTTTCTTTTTTTTTTTTTATTTTGGCTAAAAATGGCATAATGATATTTAAAAGGACATTGTAAATACTTCTAAAATGGGTCAAAATATTGATCAGAGTGAGACTTTAAACAGAAAATATGAGTAAAATCCTATTAAATATGAAACATTTTACGAACTCTATTAATCTTTCTACTGAGCTCTAATGATGAAGACTTGGATGATCTATAAAAAAAAGTAATTTAATGTTCAAATGCAATGCATTGTGGTCTATATTTGCCATTGCACATTAGTCTTTTGTAGAGACCTCTGGGAAGTTTTGGAGTTGTAGATTTGGAAACCCTGAAAAAATGGCGATCGCCCTACTGAAGATTTACAGAGATTTACTCACTTTTCCAAAAGCATCTGCACATTGATGCTCGGCTTATTTTGTTCCCCGGTACAGGACAGAACATTTCCAGAAATGTCACTAAAGGAGCGTGTTCTCATGTTCTCAGTGGGTAGTGTTATCGCAGCTCGGTTGCCAGGCGACAGGTGTCCCTATTGTCAGTCTTTGTTGAGTTTAAGCGAAGATATGAGGTGTATCAATCCGAACGGACACACTCTTTCATTCATTTTGGTTTGAAGTTCATCCTCTCATCAAACCATTAAGGAAAATTAAGAAGGAAGGAAAGAAATCAAGTTATCCTTTTTTTTCTGACTGTCTGTATCGGTGCGTCTTGTGTTTGTGTTGTTATTTAACTCTCTTGGTGTTATGAATCAGCACTGTTGCTGTTTTTATTAATGGGCTTTTGAGAATACCCAAGAGGAGATACAGTAGTGAGCAAACACGATCTGCTGACGTCATGAAGTGCAGTGTACACACAAAAAAGCACATTCTGTAATTCTATGCTTAAATTATGTACTCCTTTTTGATTTGAAATTAAGTTTTCAAGGAGGACTATGTGGGAGGATCTGGTGCTGGAGACATACTGTCCATCACATGGCCTCCTGAAATGTTCTTTTTTTCTTCCATCGTCTTCTCACCATCCGTCACTCTCGCTTTCATTTGGCACTCAATTTTTCCCCTCTCGCTCCATCACTGTCGAGGCTCCGGGTGCAGATGTCCTGTTTCCTTTTCATTGCTGCTTCATCGCGTTCGCTTACGAAACGTCTCACTTGACATTTGAAGGATGCGAGGAGCGGCAAGGCAAAGGGGAAACGTTAAACAAGTGGCTTTGCTGGGAGAGATGAGGGCTGACTGGAGGAATAAATGGATTTGTGAATGCTTTGGGGTCTGGCAGGTTAGAGCGGGAGAGAGGAAACTCACATTCCACTCGTTCTCCTCTCATTCTTCCCAGCAAGATTTTATTCCCCAACTAGATCTATTTTCTGCCGCCTGCTTTTCCTAGCAGCTGGATGCAGTTTGACCAAGCATTTGGATGTCTTTAACAAGTTTGATAATAAAACAGCATAGCGTCATGCCTCAAGAGATGCATGCAAAGGGTAAACACTGGCCTTTCCGGTGTTTTGTCTTATGGTTAGTGCTGCAACAAACGATTATTTTAATAGCCAACTGATCACCGATTATTTTTTCTGATTAGTTGACTAATCGAATCATGTGCATAGTGGATGTAAAGTACACATCTTAACCATCATTAGCTTTAAACTCACTAGAAATAAAGACAATAAAGATGATAGTTTATTAAACTTAATGAATTGTGCCTCATCTGTCCTTCATTAGTTTCTGGTATTATAAGATTAAACAAGAAAAGTTGCATTACCTGTGATAATGCTTTTTGCTAAAAGACCTAAGTGCAAAAGTTGACCTAAATTTCTGAAAAAGTTGCAGGAAAATTGCTTAAAAATTAATAATACATGCCAATTTTGCAAAAATATTTAGTGTTTTGCTTAAATATGAGCTATACTCCAAATTAGCCCAAAAAACCTTAGTAGATGTCAAATTAGCCAAAAAAAAGCTAGCTCGCTGCTTAAATACTAGCTAAACTTCAAAGTAGCCTTAAATTTCTCAGTAAACTAAATTAGTCAAAAATGTTGGCCTGTTGCTAATATATTAGATAAACACTAAGTTGGCCTATAAAACTTCAGTAGATAACAAATTAGCCAAAATTTTTTGAATGTTGCTAAAATATTAGCTAAACTCCAGATTAGCATAAAAAACCTAAATAGGCACCAAATTAGCCAAAAACGTTCGCTCGCTGCTTAAATACTAGCTAAACTCCAAAATAGCCTTACATTTCTCAGTAAACTAAATTAGTCAAAAATGTTAACCTACTGCTAATATATTAGCTAAACATTAAATTGGCCTATAAAACTTCAATAGATAACAATTTAGCCAAAAATGTTTGAATGTTGCTAAAATATTAGCTAAACTTCAAATTAGCATAAAAAACTTCATGAGATGCCAAATTAGCCAAAAAGCTAATACACTACTTAAATACTAGCTAGGCTCCAAAATAGCCTAAAATTCCTTAGTAAACTAAATTAGTCAAAAAAAGTTAGCCTGTTGCTAAAATAGAAGCTAAGTACTAAATTAGCCTATAAAACCTCAGAAGATAACAAATTAGCCAAAAAATGTTAGCATGTTGCTAAAATATTAGCTGAACTCCAAATTTCTTTTTAATTACTATAAAAGATGAAAACGTAGCCCATAAATATATTTAAAGGCTTGTTGCTAAACTTGAAATTTGAAGACTTTCTCATTCATTTCCTATGGGGCATATTTTGCTCAATATTTCCAAAACTATGAAGTTTAAGAATACCAAAAATACAAGTTATAATGTCCTGAACAAGCTGAACATTTTGATACCAGGATTGTTGAAATCGCCGAAAAACATACAGGAAAGAATCTCTATAGTGTGAGTGCTCACTAAGCTGACTTCATATAAAATAAAGTAATGACTAATCGACTATTAAATTAGTCGCCGATTATTTTAATAGTCGATCACTCGCCGATTAGTTGACTAATCATGTCAACCCTACTTATGGTACAGAACTTTCTGTGCACGATCCATCAGAAGCAACTTTTAAATTGGAGCACAAGTTCTAAAGTTGTCTTTCTCAGCCTTTATTCCGGTGATGTGTATAAGTAAATGTAACTTAATCCCTGTGATTAAACTTACCAGAATAACATAGCCGACCCGTTCGTCTGTAAACTGTTGGACAGAAGTGATGGCAGTCCTTCACGCAAAACAAAATAGCAACCTTGTAGTCGAACCCAGAAATCTGCTGTCTTTTAGCGAGTAAAAATACACTAGACAGGGGAAAACAGACAGAAAAAATGCTCATGTATTGTGCATGGTGGTTGGCTTGTTTATATGAGAGGGTATAGTGTGGCCCCAGAGTCCTTGCGGAGCCAAAAGAGCTATGTGTTTGTGAAACAACAGAAAGTGCGGAAGAGGGGAGGGGAAAAGGGAAAAAGAGAAAAGAATCGTCCAGACCTCAAGGAGACTTTTGGAAGACGTGGATTTAATCCAATCCAATTCCTTCATTTGATCATGTTTTATTGCTTTTACCAAGACGGAGATCAAATAAACAACCATAGAAATCTACAAATGTAACAAAAAAGTTTTCCACAACTCTTGAGTTGGGGAAACGTGTACACATTTGCAACACAACGAATATCAAGAATGAACAAATGCCCATCTGATATCTGGGCGTAAACAACATCTGCAGTTGTACAAGTGATCCAACTGTGTGTTTCTTTTTTAATGTGTGCATACATCTGCATTGTGAATATAACTTTTGTAGCAGTTCCACAATGAACCTCTCAGACTCTCATAATGAATCGACATGGAGTTGATCAGCACAAACCAGACGAAATTCAAACACAAAAGGCGCTCAATCTGGTTTACAATGACTCTGTTTGTGTCTTTTGACACAGAAAAAATGTGTGATTACAGCCCACTGTCTTTTTCCTCTTCATATCCATAGCACGAAAGCTTTAGAAGGGATAATACGGACATTGGTGCTAAATACTAGTACTCATTTAGGGGAACAAGCTTTTGCTTTGTTGATAGGTGTTTAACTAGCTGCTAAATCGATTTATTTGTCTACAAAAATGTGTTTATTGATTCTAGTTTTTGTCTCTTTTTCTACTTTGTTTTGCAGAACTCCATCCGCCACAACCTTTCCCTCCACAGCCGGTTCATTCGTGTCCAGAATGAAGGGACAGGAAAGAGTTCCTGGTGGATGATCAATCCAGAAGGAGGAAAAGGCGGCAAGGCTCCGAGACGTCGTGCCGTCTCCATGGACAATAGCAACAAGTACACCAAGTCGGCCCGCGGTCGTGCTGCTAAGAAGAAAGCTGCTCTACAGGCGGCCGCTGCCGCGGCAGGTGAAGGTGGCGGAGACAGTCCTTCAGGTCTCTCCAGGTGGCCTGGTAGTCCAACATCCCACAGCACAGAGGACCTGGACTCTGGATGGACAGACTTCCGATCTCGCACCAACTCCAATGCCAGCACTGTTAGTGGCCGCCTCTCGCCCATTTTGGCCAACACTGAACTTGGCGAAGTGCTGGACGATGAGGCTCCTCTCTCGCCCATGATCTACTCCAGTCCTGGCAGGGCACTGTCTCCGGGGAATGCCATGTCCAACGGGAAAGCAGCGCCGGCTGAGCTGCCTCGCCTGGCAGACCTGACGGGTACGATGAACTTGAACGATGGAATCACAGATGAACTGATGGATGACTTGCTCGACAACATCAAGTTGGTACCACCCTCCACCAGCCAGAACCTCCAAAATGGCTTCACTTTTGGGTCCAAACCCAATGGAATAAGCTTACCTTCCTCCACGTCCTGTCCATCCTCCAACTCTTCCTCTAATGGTGGAAATAATGGTTTCAGTAACTCCATCTTTGGCTCCCAAGCAATAGGGTCCCTGCGCTCTTCCCCGATGCAGACCATCCAGGAGAACAAACAAACGTCTTTCACCAGCATCAGCATGTCCGGCTTTGGCACCAAAACTCTGCAAGACCTGCTTAACTCTGGTAGTCACAACCACAGTGATGTGATGATGACCCAGTCTGACCCTTTGATGTCGCAAGCCAGCTCAGCTGCCGTCAATTCCCAAAACTCGCGCCGAGGCCTGATCCTCCGCAATGATCCTGTGATGACGTTTGGGACCGGCGGAGGTATTCAAGGCAGTCAGAGGGACGTGTTACAAACTAACAACCAAAACCAGAGCTCCGTGAGGTCAATAAATGGTGGTCTGAACCTAGCCAACGAGGCTAACACACTGGCTAACGCTAAGCAGCAGCTCCTGCTCTCACCGTTGGGAGGGAATGGTTCGTCCACCATGCAGATCGACCCCTCCATCTTTCTCAACGGTACCATCAGCAGCAGCAGCGGAGGAGGGGTTTCTCAGGACCGCTTCCCCACAGACCTGGACCTGGACATATTCAATGGCAGCCTGGAGTGTGACATGGACTCCATCATCCGAAATGACCTGATGGACGCGGACGGCCTGGATTTTAACTTTGACTCTCTGATGAACATGAACGGAGTCAGCAACTTCACGAGCACCAAGCAGAGCTCTCAGAGCTGGGTACCCGGCTGAGAATGGAGCAGCAGATTTGGTATGATGTGAGTGATCACGTCACATCCTGGTGTAAAGGTGCATTCACACCGAACGGCATTCGCGCAACAAATTCGAGAGCCCCGCCCCTCTTTCGTCGCACGAAACATACGCTGGTAGTCGCCTGTCAAAAATGCCTCAGGTTGGAGTTTATATTGATATTATTAAAGATTTTCCCGGTACAGGGGCTGGGTCTGTATGACAGCCACTTCCACTGTGTTTCTGTGGCTGAGCTTGAAGGCTGACTGTCTAGTACAAGGATGTCCATTACGTCAGTCGATTGGAGTGGATGTGTAGGTAGATTGCGGGGCATCAAAAATGAAAAACCAAAAAATATATATATATATATATTTAAATTGCCCTAAGCAAATCACCATCCTCGCCATGAGCATTACACTTGATTGACATGCAGTACGGCCAATCGTACATCCAAAGGTCACAGCACATGTGTGTTTAACTAGACTAAACGCAGTCGGCAGTGCCTTCCATTGAAGAGTGTTTGCATCCCAGGTCCCCGCTCCTCCCTGTAGCAGCTTTTATTGACGGAGATACTAACCCAACCCTCCCGCCAAACCACCTGTAGCTGGGTCCGCAGTCCCAACAGAGGGATCGGAGCCTAGTCATGCAGCAGTGTTATCCAGAAGCATGCGTTTCTCGAGCCCAGGAGACGGAGTGGGACGGAGTGCGATGTATATATAGATATATCTATCTATATATATCTATATATATATGTGTAGGTACATAGATAGATATAGATAAATAGATAGATAGATAGATAGATATAGATATATGTAAATGTATATACACACACTTAGACATATATATATATATATATATATATATATATATAGATAGATAGATAAATAGATAGATAGATATAAATATATGTAAATGTATATACACACACTTAGACACACACACATATATATATATATAAATATATAGATAGATAGATAGATATAGATATATGTAAATGTACATACACACACTTAGACATATATATATGTATAGGTAGATAGATACATAGATAGATAGATATATGTAAATGTATATAGACACACTTAGACATATATATATATATAGGTAGATAGATAGATATATATATATATATAAATATATAGATATATAAAAATGTATATACACACTTAGACACACATATATATATATATATATATATATATATATATATATATATATATATATATATATATATATATATAGTATATATTAATACACACCCGGTATATGATGAGGTGCAGCCATCATATCGAGTGAGTGAGCTCCGCTGCGGGAGTGAAAAGCCACTAAAAATGTCACGTGCCCATAGCTGAGTTCCTGATAGGCAGATGCGATGTAGCGACCTGTCAAACGTCAAATATATAAATTTTGGCCGTGCTGACCGATTCGCGTCTCGACGCTCAAATCGAGTTGCTGCCAGACCTTTGTGCCATACCTGTCCCTTAAATCGCGTCGCAGGATTTCAGACCGCCAAACTGGCCGCCTCCGCCGCTCGACTATAATTCGATGTGAATGCACCTTTAAGTTTCTGCATTGAAAAGTATAAACTTTAAAACACTTGAAGGCTTGTTTCATGCTCAGGAAGATGATTTTGTTTTTCTTTATCTCTCCAGGTTTCACCCGTTTGGTCCGTGAGAAGATCAGACAGCATCCTTTTGCCAAACCTGCCATCAGCACAATGTAAAATACAAACCCTGTGTTTACAGACGAAGACTTCCTCTCACGAGCTTTACCTTCGCTCCCGTTCTGGTCAGTCACGAACGATCCGAGGTGCTGCACGATCCCTCGAACCGTCCTTTGAAACAACATCACGAAGCTAGACGAAACAATCACAAGAAAACCCACAAAAAAAAAGAATTATGCAACTTTCTTTTTGACATTTGGCCTGTCGATGTAAAGTAAAATCTCAGAACTTCAAGGAGCAAAGACGGACGCTGTTTCTTCAGCTGAAGGTGAAAAGGAGACAAAAGTCAAGATTTTATGTACATCTGATCCAGTGGTTACCTTGAGTGTGTTAATGATGAAAAAGACAAAAAATCCTTCTGTTGTTTGTGATTTTTAAATGTTCAGTGTTTGCTTTTTTGGGGGTTTTCTGTTTTTTCTGGATCATACCTGTCTGTATAAAAAGATTTTTGGTGACATGAAGAGACGAAAAAGGATACACTTGCATACACGAAAGCGGACAACACTGACACTTTGCAAACCTCAAAAAAGTAAAAAAATTCCTCATTTTACGCCATGCACTTACTGTTTTCTCCTTGTATATTGCTTGAATTTAAACTACCAGCAGCACACAGAGGCTTTTATGACGAATAACCGAATATTGCAACACATCTGTACATTAAAGTGTACAAAAAGAAGGAGAATAATCGTTTTTTTTTTAGTTATGTTGGGGTCATTTACCATGTAGCCAAAATCAATACCTGTTTTCTTGGGTTGTGAGCTTTTTCACGCCAACAGGTGCTATATAAACAGTGTTTTTAATCCAGTCCTGAGAGAAAGCCGTGCTCGTCAGAGCCACATGTAGCGCGGCAAAAGTCGTAAGACGACGGAGGGATGAGAGCGGGGGTCGTTTTTTTTTTGTTTTTTTTTTTCTTTTTTTGACGGCTCATTCCTCTAGAAGCCATTCGTTTCTCTTGTAAAACAATAAGCTATTTCTGTATATTGCCAAATTACTTGAAACAAACAGTAGGATATGCTGGCAGCCAAATCACACATGCACACACGTTATTACACAAACGCAGATAGAAAAAAAAATAAAAATACAGCAGGGATCTGCGTTTGGCTCTTCTTGTTATGAGGCTTGTTAAGCATATACAGAATCACTCAGGGGGGGAGGGGGAAGGGAGGCTTCTCGTTTAAAAAAAAAAAAAATATTCTGTAACATTCAAAAGGTATACCATATACCATTCTTGATAATAAAGCCTAATAATACTTTGTGCTTGTGAACTTGTAACCTGTGAACTTTTTGGCTAACGAGATGAGGAGGATCAGGATTATTCTTACACGCATGTCTACTATTATTTTAGGTTTTTTCTCTCATAGCTTTTTAGACTCATAAATCCCCTTGTGGACACGCCTGGTGCTCCCGATTTCTTTCTGTAGAGTTCATTTCAGCTCTCACAGGATGTGTAATCCCTCACAGTGCATACAGCACAGTCGACTGTATGCATGTCTGCATTTATGCATTAAGAGTTGTTTGAGAATGCATATATACTTGTTGTATGTCCTTATATACTCACGTAGTACTTGACCCTGAGTTTTTTTTGTGATACCTCTGAAGTTGAAGAAAACATTGAACAACGTTACACGCCGGGTAGGAGAGAACACTGTTACCAGCGATTTGTTTTTGATTTTTTTTAAACGGTGATGGTCGCCGTTGTTGTAGCATCTGGAAACCCTTGGGTCGTGACATGAAGTGTATTCACTGCTTTTGTATAATAGTGTACAGTTTTGAGTACTTTTTGAGGCCAAGGCAAAAGCGGTTCCGTCCCTCCACAGAAGTTGTAAATTAGGAACCTTTT
>NC_050535.1:7837298-7840682 GCF_002922805.2 Oryzias melastigma
GTTTTGGAGTTTAGCTAATATTTCAGCTTCATGCTAGCTGTTTTGGCTAATATAGGCTTCTTAAATTTCTTTTAGGGTGTTTTGGAGTGAAGCTAATATTTACGCGCTAGCTGTTTTTGCTAATTTAGGCTTTTTTTGTTTTGTTTTTGATGAAGTTTTCGTGTTTAGCTAATATTTCAGCTACATGCTAGCTGTTTTGGCTAATTTGGGCTTTTTTAGTTTTTTACAATATTTTGAAGTTTAGCTATTTTTTTCAGGTACATGCTAGCTGTTTTGGCTAACCTATTTTTTTTAGGCTAATTTCACATTTAGCTAGTATTTTAGCTGGCAGCCACCTTCACTGTTTTCAGCTATCGACTTCAGCGGCCATATTTAGCTTACAGAATTCACTCTAGCTTTATCACAGGTAATGCTATATATCTAGTTCATAATTATGTTAAAAATTTACAGTTTTAAAAATATAGTTTTAGAGTGTTCAATAAATCCTGTTCAGCCCGTGACCTAAGGTGTGTTTTGGATTTTGACCCCTTGTACAATTGAGTTTGACACTCCTGTGTTTGAGTCTTCAGCTTAAATGTGGCCTTTTCCTTTGTGCCTACAAACAAACTGGAAGTTATACTAAAACATTTTTTTTCCCTTTGGTTCACTGTAATCTCCAAACTTTATGACCAACAGAGCAAACAACCTTCAGAAACCAAAAGCTCCCAGTCTGGTCATGTGATGGACACGTCTGGTTTCATAAGCACGAGGTTACTTGAGTGACATCAGCTGCTCTTTATTGTTAATTGTCTGTTTTTTTTTCAGTTCAGAAATGTTCCGACGTCATTTCTTCACAACTTTATTCTTTTACACCATCTTCACCTCCACCCATTTCTATTTATTTCCCGCCGTTTCATGTCAGCATTTTTCTGTTTGCTTTAACACAAGCGCCATAACAACTCAACCGTACCTGATATCCAGACTAATGCAGGTAATAGTGATTTGTGTAAGAGAGACAGAAAACTGTGATTGGATTACTCAGGATGTAACTCTACCTGAAACAGACAGGTGTGGGTACCATGTGACTCCCACTCAGCATGCACAGGTGTATCCCTGTCATCATTTGTTACTGTCAGCGTACAGAACATTGTGTTTGATCATGGAAACTCTGTAGCACACTTGTTATGAGCACCGTGTGAGTCACAGCGTGAGTTGACGAGAAACACAAATGAAGATCTCAGTCGTCAAACACAAAAAAGTCGAGATGTATCAGACAGATAAGACAGTAAAAACAAGGTTTGTATATCAGTTTCTTTTGTTCTTCCTCATTTTTATTTTTAGAAGTTCAGTCATTTCAAAGTTAGGTGCCTTAGATCCTCCTGATAAATTACCAGATAATATATATATATATATTTGGTCAAATTTAATCTTAATTGAAAAAAAAACAAAAACATCAAAACAAAGGTGTTGCTAGGAGGAACTGAAAATGACACGGAGTCATGCAGAGAGAGAGAGATGGCCATAAAGAGGCAAACAACAAAGTAAGGTATGTTCAGATGGTGGATGACTAACACAAAACAATTTAGGTGAAGTCCGAATGTCTGGAGCTGGATTTTATGTCACAAAAGAACCGAAAGTGATCAAAACAAATACGAGAAAGAGTTACAAAACTGAAGCATAAATCAAATTAAAAACAGCAGGAAAAACTGGTTTGATTTGTATTAAATAAAGCAAATAAAGGCAAAATCAAAAAATGAAAATACAAAAAATATCCTAATTAAAATCCCTATAAATTATAACCACATTCAGTAAAATACTCCTGTTTTCTCTCTAATAAACACATATTTTTGATACACAAATAAAACAACAAAAATAGATACACACTAAAATGTAAAAAAATATCATTTGGTTTTATTCAAATCACCATCTCCACAGGATTCAAATTTATATTTATAAATATTTACAGTTTATTTTTGACTCATTTATTTATATATTTGAAATGTCAATAATCCTATTTCTTTATTTTTGGACATTGTTTTAAGTGGTTCTGTTTCTTCACATATTATTTTTTTGTTGTTGTTTGTGTGCTTTTTGTTTCAGTTTTCCTTGGTTTCAATAAATATATTTTGTCTATTTTTGGGAGATGTGCAAAAGTGAAAGAAATTATGCCATAAAAACTAAAAAGTGGCATAAATTACTATTTGATGGAGACAAAAAAGGCTCAAAAATGACGGATACAAAGTTACAATTGATTCTTAAAACACTTTAGTTTAACAAACGAAATAAAGCTGTGAGACTACACACAAATATATGATAAAATCATGTTTTTATCATGTTCTTGTGGCATTTTTCAGATGACGAGGGATATATATACAGAAAATTAGGCTTGAAATTGCATTTCTGAGTATTTCTTTATTCAAATCATTATGAATCAGGATCAGCAGATGAAAAAAATGCAGTTTAAAAACGAGGATACCAACGTGAACCAGAACCAGGGTTAAGGTTAGTGTTCTGTGTACCAGTAATGGTACCAGCACGTCAAAAAACGACGACTCGGGGACACCCATGACATTAAAAAGTGACGTCATGTCAATATATAATTTAAGTCTGTCCTTGAAACCAGGATGAAAAGTTCTTGATGGACAGTTTCCAGAAAATAGCCTGATCCTTAACATTGACATTGATGCATTAGTGGCTTTAACAAAGCAAAGACGAGGCAGAAAAACAACCAAACCTTTTGGTTACCGTGTTCACCCAAAGAAATCGATGAATGAATCCCTTTTGATCACAATTCACCTGTTTTCAGCGAAGACACATGATGCCGCATCGACTGGCTAATGAGGAGTGAGTCATCATGTGTTGTGGGGGTTAAAAGTGTAAACAAGATGGAGATGTGATGGATACAGTCATTAGTGGTCTTCTCAACCCCCCCTGCACCGACTGCCCCCCTGATGGATGTGCGAGGTCTTCTCTTAATCTTGATCTCTACACCTCATCCGATCCGCCGCTTCACACAAACCTGCACAAACACACACTCTGATTGCTTTCTGGCTGCGGTCAATGTGGTGGTGGGGTGGTGGGGGTGGACTGAGCAGCAGCTCACGACGCCCCCCCCCACTTATGTGTGTGTGTGCACGTGAGGGAGTGTGCGCTAAGTGCTGCAGAGGAATGATGTCATCTCTGTAATGGCACACTGGCACAGAGCCGTCGAGCTTGGTCCCGCAGCATTCACAGCCGGTGATGAGCGTCATCATGGCAGATTATAGCTCGGCCTCACAGCCTGTGGTGGGAAGGCAGGTCTCTTTACACTCTGCAGCCCTTTTGTCATCACACATTTGCTCACACACGAGGACCAACACAATTAAAAACAAAGAAAAATTCCAATCTTTTTACATCTTCCTTTGT
>NC_050535.1:7842508-7844105 GCF_002922805.2 Oryzias melastigma
AATAATTCCATCTGACTGAAAATAAGACATACTCAAGTATTTTGAGATTTTGCAGTATTGCACTTTTTGTTAGGTTTACTAAAAAGTTCAATCTTGTTGTTTTTATCATTTTATTTCTTTTTCTGATCACCCCACTTCCTGCTAGTCACTCTAAGTCATGTATCACAGCTGTCCCCTACATGTACTATATGCATTCAAGACGTATTTTGACAAAAATCGCGTTTTTAACATGTTTTTGTGGCATTTTTCTTATGATGGGTGACTTTAAATAAAAAAATAAGCTCAAAATTGTACTACTATGGAGCATCTAAAGGGGATATCGAAGTAGAAAAAAACTTTTTTTTGTTACTATCTTGTGAGCACCAAATAGTAATTGGTGCACACCAGTTACTATTTGGCGCTCACCAGATACAATGGCATGAGCACCAGTTCCTATCTTTTCTGGACCATTTGCTATCTAATGTGCACCAGTAACTATTTGGTGTGCACAAGATACTATCTGATGAACATTGGTTACTATCTGGTGTGCACCAGTTATGATAGAATCTGGTGCACACCAGTTACTATCTGGTGCTCACCATATACAATCTGGTGTGCACCAGTTACTATTTAGTGCTCACCAGCTGGAATCTGGTGTGCACCAGTTACTGTCTTCTGTGCACCAGTTGGTATCTGGTGTGCACCGGCTGCTATCTGGTGTGCACCAGTTGCAATCTGTTGTGCACCAGTTACTTTCTGTTGCTCGCCATATACGATCTGGTGTGCACCAGTCACTATTTGTTGAGCACCAGATACAATCTGGTGCTCAACAGAAACAATGCTGTGAGCACCAGTAGCTATCTGGTGTGCACCAGCTAATATCTGGTGTCCACCAGATAGTAACTGGTGGGCAAAAGTTACTATCTGGTATGCACAAGATACTATCTGGTGAGCACCAGTTCTAATAGAATCCGGTGTACACCAGTTACTATTTGGCGCTCACCAGATACAATGGCGTGAGCACCAGTTCCTATCTTTTGTGATGTGCACAAGATACTATCTGATGAGCATTGGTTACTATCTGGTGTGCACCAGTTATGATAGAATCTGGTGCACACTAGTTACTATCTGGTGCTCACCATATACAATCTGGTTGTGCACCAGTTACTATCTTTTGTGCACCAGTTGGTATCTGGTGTGCACCAGCTAATATCTGGTGCGCACAAGATACTATCTGGTGAGCATCTGTTACTATCTGGTGTGCACTAGTTATGATAGAATCTGGTGCACACTAGTTACTATCTGGTGCTCACCATATACAATCTGGTGTGCACCAGTTACTATTTGGTGCTCACCAGTTGGAATCTGGTGTGCACCAGCTAATATCTGGTGTGCACAAGATACTATCTGGTGATCACCAGTTAGTATTTGGTCCTCACCAGATGGAATCTGATGCTCACCAGACAGAATGGCATAAGCACCAGTTACCATCTTTTGTGCACCAGTTACTATCTGGTACGCACCAGTTAGCCTCAGGAAACCTTTTGACAGTCAGCACTTCTGAGCATTTATTTATTAAAATTGTTGTGAATCAGGAGCACATGGAAAATAATGCTGT
>NC_050535.1:7845045-7854971 GCF_002922805.2 Oryzias melastigma
TTGCAAATTCATCAAGGAATTTGAAAATGCGTTTTTTCAATTGACAATTATATATGCAATTCAGGCTTTTAATATGAAAAACATTAAAATTTACAGTTTTATATGACAATTTTAAATTAAAATATTGAATAAAAACAAAATCAATTGCATTGTAAATGGGTTTTTGAGGTCATAATTCAAATGAAAATGCATTTTGCAATTTACAATTCAATATTTTAAAATGACATTTCAATATATGGTTTTCTTTAAATTAAATTTAAAGTAATTAAGAATTTCAAATTGCATGATGAATTTGCAAATTGAATTGTCAATTGAGAAATGCATAATACTTTGAATTATGGCTCAAATAAACTTCCATCAAAACATAATAAAGTAAAAAGAAAATACAGAGTACAGATCAAACCCATTTCAGATTTGAATATATTGATTAGAAATGACAGAAAATATTAATGAAGATTAAATAAGATAATACCATCTTTATGACAGTGTAATTACTCGTAATCATAATAAATATGTATCCAGTTATGTATAACAATTAGCAAATAGAGTTTATTTTGTTCCTTAAAAGCAGTTGGAAGAATCAAACTTATATAACCCCACCCCTTTTGTACCATTTCTATTTTACATTTCTGTTTTACTTTGTTGTTATAATCCGACCCGTATCAGATTAAGTGTAGATTATTTATCAAGTAACAAAGTGAAGTATCTAGTGACTGTTGAAAGGCCTCAAAACAGAGAAGTGCTAAAAATAAATGTTTTTACATACTTTGCATATTTTGGGTCTGTGTTATAAACTAATGACGTCAAAGATTTATATTCTGGTTAGCATCGCTGTTAAATAGGAAAAAGGATTTAACAAAAGAACATTTTTTACTTTCTTTTTTTGCTGCAGGTTTGTTGCTCAAGCTGTTTATAAATGAAACCTAAATAAATCAAACATAAAAATGTACACTTTTCTCTTTATATTTCAAGGTTTAATGCTTACAAAAAGAAATACAGAGAGAAAAATTGTCAAAAAATACCGCCTTAAATGTGTGAGTGAGTAAGTCAGTCGATGTGTTTCTGATTGTTTGGTGACTGTTCGGTGAACGGAGCTGAAAGACCTGGTGCAGGGGAGGACCACGGTGAGCAACACCAGCGAGTCAGCACTCACGCCCACGCGGCTATTCATAGAAACAGACATAGGTCATGTGAAGGAAGGGATGAAAGGAGGCATTAAAAATGAGCACATATGAGATAACTGGGATTCATCCGGGTGATACTTACCACAATCTTTTGAAAAATATATGCAAATTTAGAGGGAAAAATATGTAAAATAAAAACAAAAGTTATGACTCTTTCTCCTAAGGCAGATGTGTCAAAGTCAAGGCCCGGGGGCCGGATCCGGCCCTCCAAATCATTTTATTTTATTGTTATTAATGGCCCAATGTTTTTTTGCACTTATTTCTAACTAAAGATTTGACAAAATGTCTTTTTATGGAGGGTAAAATATTAAAAGTTATTTAAGGTTTAAGTCGATTTATTCTGGAATAATATTCCCGCCTTTTTATTATTCATAATTATGTTTAAAAGTTAAGGTTTTATAGTTTTAAAAATGTGCATTTTGCTATTTTTTTTGGGCTATTTGGATATTTCTAAGATTTTTTTAGGCTATTTTGTTAGTTAGCTAATATTTCAGCGACATGCTAGCTGTTTTGGCTAATTTAAGCTTCTTTTAAAATTTTTCAGGCTACTTTTGAGATTAGCTAACATTTCAGCTACGTGCTAGCCTTTTTGGCAAATTTAGGCTTTCTTAAAAGTTATTTTTTGTGGCTGTTTTGCAGTTTGACTAATATTTACACGCTAATTTGGCTGATTTAGGCTTTTATTTTTTTGTTTTTTAGGGTTCTTTGAAGTTTAACATTTTTTTCAGCTACATGCTAGCTGTTTTGGCTAACCTACGTTTTTCTTTTAGTTTATTTAGGCTAATTTAGCATTTAGCTAATATTTTAGTGGCTAACAGCTTCAGAATTTTCCGCTATCGATTTCAGCATTTTCAGCTATCATCACTAGCATCTTCAGTGGCCAAATTCAGCTTACAGCATTTACACTATCATTATCACAGGTAATGCTACAGTATATATCTAGTTTATAATTATGTGAAATAGTTACGGCTTTAAAGTTTTACAAATATAGTTCTAGAGTGTTCAATAAATGTTTATCCTCTTCGGGTCGTGACCTAAGGTCTTTGGATTTTGGTCCCTTGTGCGATTGAGTTTGACACTCCCGCCTTAAGGCTTTATAAAAACGTATCCATGCATAACAAATGCATCCATGTGACATTTTATTTTCCATTTGCACCAACAGACATGAGCGATAAGCTGGCGACTGTCTTCAGGACATGCCTCCTTTTTTTTAATGTCTGTACATTGTGCAGTGTCTTTGAGGCCAAACAGAAACTGGAGCGTCTGGCTCCACGCCCGTCGCCCTCCGGCTGAAGAGTGTGGAAAGACGGCTTCATGAAAACGCAGATCATGCTGTTTTGTTTTGGTTTTCCCCCACATAACACGGCTGTCCTTCAAACAGCCAGTCTCATTGCAGATAATTTTTGTTATTAATAAAAGAGATGCTTTGACAAAACAGAAAATGTTTACTATTATTAGTTTATTAGCATACATGTTTGCAACTAGGAAGTAGTAGAGTAAAAACGTAAGCCAGACATAAGTTCTGCCAAAATTCCAGGGCAGAAATCTGTCACCTGAAAAACTCTCTGCACATTTTAAATTATGGAATTTCAGAAAATCTGATCAAATCTAGGGGCGGAGCTACAAGGGGGAAGCAAAAAGTTACACCCACCCCAATTTATGAGTCACTATTAGTCTTATTTAAAAAAAAAAAAGAAAGAAATCATTAAAACAATCTTTTTTAAGCATTGTACGTATAACAAAAACAATGTTTTTTTAATTAAATAAAAACTACAACACCGTATTGAATTTTACCAATTCGGACACCATGCTCACTACGTTTCTTTTGTTTTTCAAGCTGTGGATTTGACGTCACCAATTTCGCAAAATTGAACATTTCACGATGTTTATTTATGAGTCGATTGTGTTCTGATGGTAAAAATGTGGATAATTTATTTAAAAAAAAACATAAAAACACTTTTTTTTGTTCAAAATTGTTTAACCGCAATGCATTGTGGTCTATATTCGCTAATCTAGTGAGCATCGATGCACGCTAGTTCTTCGCAAAGACTTCTGGGAAATTTCCAGTGCATTTGATTTTGGAATTAGTAGATTCGGACAGCACTAGAAAATGGCGAACACACTTGGACATAGCTTCAGATTCTCTTCCATGTTTGTTTTGGACGACACTTCTTCTCTCAGTAGCAAATACTTATAGTCAGATGCTGCTCCCTCTAGTGGTTGTTAGAGGAAACAACTGCTAAAGGGCAACCGATGTTTACTGGGAGAATAACAAATATATGAGCCTATTGATGTCTAAAAAAATAAAAAAAAACACACAAAATTTATAAAAAGTATAAGTAGTGCCCCTGGCTAAACTAAAAAAAAAAACTGCGACTTATACTCAAGAAATTATGGTTATAGTTTTGTTCCTTTCATTTTTTACCTCCAGCCTCCACCGTTAATATAATCTAACAGAATATTAGGCCTGCAATCTAAAAATTGTTTACAATGTAAGTTAGACATAATAAAATTAAATTAGGGTTGATTTTATTTTACTTACTCTAAACAATTGCATCAAGTTACATGAACAATTACAGATTTCATTTTTTAAATCACTTAAGCAAACCGATTGGCTTTGTTAAACAGCTAAATCTGCACTTCTTTACTTATCTCCTTCACAAAGAAATCAACTAAGACGTGTCTCTGCAGGCAAGCACGGACGAGACACACTTTTCTTTCAAAGTTGCCAATATTGCACATGCAACAACTTTCAAGAGTAAATCTGCAAAGCAAACTGTCAATTTCCCAGAAGTTCTGAGTATGGAAAACTTATCAGATTTGGTGTAATGCGGAAACTTCTACTAAAGCTCACCTTGTGGCTTTCTTGTAGATACAAAACTGAAAATTTGTGAGTGATTTCTTAAAAACATGGGTTGAGTAAAGCAGATCTAATCCACTACAGACTTGTTTGTGGAAGTCATTTTATCAGTTCCTGACAGTGAACTTCTGTAGAAAAGCGCGAGAGCAGACAGGATGTCTGACCTCATCTGTCTTTGTGTCTCGAGTGACGCTCAGCAGAATCGCAACAAAAATCCTCAGAATTTCACTGCTGATTCTGTCAGAATCCGTCAATATTTATATCTGATTTTCCTTTTCTCTTTTTAAAAATGTCCTTGTCTCCGTTTCGCTCTATTATTGCTTCATTTTCTTTTTCCTCATGAACATTTACTTCACAGAAAATCATCTGAAATCTAATTTTTTATTTAATTCTCTACTTTTTTGCTTAAATTAACTCAGGTTGACTGGCTTATCTCTACCTTTTGCAATAGTTAATCAATCAATCGGGCTCCATTGTGCTGTGTGGTTTGGTGGTTCAAATCCCCATTGGGTTCTTCCCTCAGAATTTGCAGGTTTCTGTGATTTCTACGGTGGCCCTGAAGTCCAAATGACATAAACTAATAATTAAAAGCAAAAACAGATGAAAGATCTTAAAACAAAACTAACTAGAAAAGTTGCATTACTTGCGATAATGCTAATGTAAATGTTTTTTAATCAAAGCACTTGCTGAAAATAACGGCGCAATTTCCTTTAAATGCTGAAGCGATTTATTGAAAATGCAAAAGCTATTCGCAAAACTTGCTAAAAGATTGAAAATTTCATTGAAAAACTAGGAAAGAGCGCTGAAGTTGACCTTAATTTCTAAAAATGTTGTAGTAAAGTTGCTTAAAAATCCTTAATACATCCCAATTTTCTACTAGAATACTTAAACATGAGCTAAACTCCAAATTAGCTAAAAAAAACCGTAATATATGTCAAATTAGTCAAAAAGCTAGCTTATTTCTTAAATACTAACTAAACTCCAAAACTGTCTGAAATTCCTCAGTAAATTAAATTAGCCAAAAACATTAACATGTTGCTAAAATAGAAGCTGAACTCTAAATTAGCCTATAAAAACCTCAGTACATAACAAATTAGCCAAAAACGTTAGCCTGTTGCTAAAATAGAAACTGAACTTTAAAAAGGCCTATGAAAACCTCAGTAGATAACAAATTAGACAAAAAATTAGCATGTTGCTAAAATAGAAGCTGAACTAAATATTAGCCTAAAAATTCCCAGTAGACAACAAATTAGCCATATGATTGAGTTTTTACGTGCCCAAAAACATTTTTTGAAAGAAGAAGGAAAATCACTATTGTGTGAATGCTTACTAATCAAAAAACAGCATTAAATGTTGTAAATCAAATTACTGATCACGTTTATCCATTAACCACGATTATTTGGCATGAAACGATATTTGATATGTAGCATACTAATAATAAAACTTTATTAGTACACGGACATATTGAGTTTAATTTTTTTTAATTTATTTTGATTTCTGAAAATTATTTTTGTTTTATTTTCTTGAATGTTTTTAGTGTTCAGCGATGATTTGCACTTCAGGGCCACCGTAGATTTCCTCCCACATTTCAAAAACATGAATTCTTTATTAGTTGGTGACATAAAGTTGTTAATGAGAGTCTGCCTGTGATGGACTGGCAACCCGTTCAGGATGTACCCCACCTTGGTCCTGACGAGGCTGGGATAGGCTCCAGCAACCCTCGTCACCATGCAGGAAAAACATGTCAATGAATGGATGGAATCAAGCCATAAACTTGAAATAAACTCCCAAAAAGCATTAACAATATTTCCATCCTTTTGATGTGTAAGAAAAAAAATTAAGTGGCAAAAAAATTGGGTTTTAGAATTGGGTTAAATGGAATTGTGTGGAAAAGTTGAGAGGCTCCTTTTCCGAGAGCTCATTGTCAGTCTTAGCCTCCGGCTGGAGATGACGCTTGTAACCAGGGAGACGTATCACCTTCAAGCAGCGTATTGCTCTCGAGATCAACCCATTTACTCCCTGACGTGATCAGCACCAATATCACTGACATGGATGCACTTGGAGCATGAAATTGTGCAGCTTATTCTCCTGGAAATATCCTTTTTTTTTTTTTTTTTTTTTTTTTTTTTTAATTTACTCCTCACATGATCTTACACTACAGGTACAATCTGGTTAAGAGTGTCCACTGTCCCAGCACTGTCTCATAGTGACAGTTCGTGCACGGAGAGCTCTGATTGGCTGGTGAGCTCCATGGTGATGCCATGTGATTGGGCATTCCCAGCATGCGCATTACCGGCCAATTGGGCTCACTGTATCCAAGAGACTGAAGCATGTAAGGCTATTAAAATCCAACCTGAGGCTCTCAAGATTGTTCAGATGTGTTTGGGGAATTTGCAATAAAAGAATAAAGGTGAAGGTTTAGAAAAAAAAAAAATACATGTAGAGAGACAAAAAGATCCGACTGGTGTTTGACATGATGGAAACAAATTGGCAAAAACATTGAAGCACAAACAGGTGAACTCTGAATGAATCTATGAACATTGATTTTGTGCTTCCTTTCTGCACAGATTTTTGACATCAGTGAATAAAGCTTGAAAATACCAGTTGGGGCTAAAATTAACAAATTATTTGTACGTTTACTGAGACAAATGAAACAAAAACAGGTTCATTTTGAAACCAAGTCGAGTCAAAATGATCATAGTTTATGTTAATATTATAAAAAAATTATATATATATATATATATATATATATATATATATATATATATATGTATATTAAAAAAATAGAGAGAGAGAGAGAAAGTTGTGTTGGTGTCCTTGTAAGGTTTGTAGCCTACATCCCGAAAACTTGAGCTGGTGTGTGTTAATTTGACTAAGTTTACTTAATTTTTTTGTTGCTTCTTGTCATCAATTAAACTTGGTGTATTTATAAATGTGTGAACCAGTGAAAGCTGATTTGCTGAGGCAACCTAAAAGGTGACCATAGGTGTTCAACAAAATACATGCAGTATATTAAACATGCTTAATTTATGTGAAAAATTTTGAATTTTTTTTTCCAGTTTTTTTTTCTTTTGAGGCAGTATACTTGGATTTTCCTTTTATATAGGCCAGAGGTCCCCAAACTTTTTCTTGTGGGGCCCACACAACTGTTTTCTTCTGTGATGGAGGCCCCGGGGTCTGTTTGTAGGCTAACAGAAAAGTGCAACAATCACAGCCTAAACGTAAAGATTTATGGTTTTCCAGAAAGCCACAAATTGTCAAATTTTAAATAATACATTTCTGTAATCTTTTACATTTAAAGACTAGATATGTACTTGAGATAGATTAATCTCTGAAGATGCTTAAATTGATAGCTAAAAACACGGAAGCTGATAGTTCAAAAAGCTAAAGCTCACAGCTAGCTAAAATATTAGGAAAGTGCCAAATTAGCCAAACAAACTCTAGAAATTCTAAATTAGCAAAAACAGCTAGCGAGTAGCTGAAATATCAGCTAAACTTCAAAATAGCCTAAATAACAGAAAAAGCATAAATTAGCTAAAACAGCTAGTGTGTAGCTGAAATAATAGCTAAACTTCAAAATAGCCTAAATAACAGAAAAAGAATAAATTAGCTAAAACAGCTAGCGAGTAGCTGAAATAATAGCTAAACTTCAAAATAGCCTAAAAAAACAGAAAAAGCATAACTTAGCTAAAACAGCTAGCGTGTAGCTGAAATAATAGCTAAACTTCAAAATAGCCTAAATAACAGAAAAAGCATAAATTAGCTAAAACAGCTTGCGTGTAGCTGAAATATTAACTAACCTTCAAAATAGTATAAATAACTGAAAAAAAGCCAAAATTAGCTAAAACAGCTAGCGTGTAGCTGAAATATTAGCTGAATGCCAAATTACCCTAAAAAACTAGAAAAATGTCTAAATTAGCCAAAACAGCTAGCATGTGAATATTAGCCTAAGTCAAAAACACCCTAAAAGACCGAAAAAGCCTAAATTAGCTAAAACAGCTAGCATGTAGCTGAGATATTAGCTAAATGTAAAATTAGCCTAAAGAACTGAAAAAATTCTAATTTAGCCAAAACAGTTAGCATTAAGCAAAAATATTAGCTTAACTCCAAATTAGCCTAAAAAGTCTAAAGTAGTCAAAATAGCTAGCATGTATATATATATATATATATATATATATATATATATATATATATATATATATATATATATATATATATAGCCTAACTTCAATACACCCTAAAAGACTGAACCTCAATTTGCCAAAACAGCTAGCATACAGCTGACATATTAGCTAAACTTAGCCTTAAAAACTGAAAAAACACTAAATTAGCCAAAACAGCTAGCATGTAGCTGTTTTGGAGCTTAATGCTAGATTAGTCTAAGAAACTGGAAAAATGTCTAATTTAGCCAAAAGAGTTTGGGGGTCGGGCCGTTAACCTAAAATATTCCAATTTAGTCTGAGGAGGTATTCACTTAATACTTCCTACACTACACACGTATATGGTCTAGTATACTCGATATACTTATAATCACTTAAAATTCACTGGGTCAGTGCACATTGCTCTTGCAAGCAAGTTTTTTTGTTTGTTTGTTTATTAAAACTCTTTTCTTTGTTCTGGTGTTAAATTCTCACTCCAGTCATCTTTTGATCCATTGTAAAAACATGTCTGGTGTTTTTCTTTCTTTTTAAAAATGTATTTTGATTATGCAATTTTTAGGCCAATTTTTTTTAAGTGTTTGCAGAGCAGCATTAGAAATTCGTCCTCTTGATTTGGTGCTACGAGCTTCATGCATTTTTCATCTGCTCCTGATTCCCCATGATTTGAATAAGGAAATACTCTGAAATGCAATTTTAAGTTAAATTTTCTTCATTTATGTCTTCCATCTTAAAATAAAAACCACCAAAACACAATTTTCATTGAAGTTGGTCATTTAGCAATAAATGAAAACAATAACATTAATTTAGAGTATTTTATAAATAAGTTATCATCACTGAATGGACACACCACTGTTTTCATTGGTCTAATGAGCCTTCAGTGGGCGGGGCTATCTCAAACTCAAGCACCTGATAGTGGTTAGGATCTACGCATGCGCGAGTTGCCCCGTCTGGACAAACTTTCAGACTCCATCCCTAAAATGTTTGTTATCCAGTTTTATGTTGATATTTTCCTGTTATTGTCGTGAACTTCCACACGGAGAGACTCTCTGCAGCCGGAGGAGCGTGAAGGGTGAGCGGCATTACCCAGAAACCAAAGCGTTCATTTTAACGTCGGTAATATTGTTTTTATTGTTTCTAAATTAGAATTATTTAGAATATTTAGTAAAACTATTTTAAAAAGGGAAGAAAAAAGTTAAATGTTTCAAGTTTCACATGGTTCAGCCTTTCTGCGTGTGAGTTGTAGTTTGGCGACATTGCGTTACCATGGAGACGGCTCGTGAACGCGCAAATCAAATAGAAGTCGATTTATGAAGCTATTTTATAAATATGGCAGCCTTAACTATGCATAATTTATCTTTAAATCAATAATCTAAATGATTTAATTCATTTTTTGGCCATTCTGTATTACTATAAGTGACATAAATACTATTTAGTTCTCTTGATAACAAATTATCATATATTTATTTCTTATAAAATAAAAGTACTTTTTAGCTTTACAAAATCTATGTATAAATTACCTGTATCCTCAATTTAATTCTTTTAAAAAACCTTTTATCGACAATAAAGTTTATTATTTTAAAAGAGGATGTAAAAAGTGAATAATTGTTGTGCTGCAGAAAGCACAATTAGCTAATCTTTATAATAATAATAATTTTGGAATAATATTTTGAAAATCACCACATCAGTTTACATACTGCAAGAATATCTAGGTTGTTTTTTTTT
>NC_050535.1:7855189-7866394 GCF_002922805.2 Oryzias melastigma
AACTGAGTCGCATAACGCTTCCTATTTATTATTTAGCTTGCATCCATTGAAATGAACATAAATATATATTTAGATAAACATACATGTACCTGTGTGTTTTGGATAAATCAGTAACATAGTTTACACGTTTTCTCACTTTTATATACCTTCTATTAGCAAAAGTTTGACCTGATTGTGTCAATTTGATCATTTTCCCCAAATTTTCCCAGACCTAAACCTTCGCCATGGAGCTGAAGCACGAGATTTGTCACCCTTTCATCTCACACTCCAACATGTCGAAGAAGAAAACGTGTTCAGAGATAATCCGGGAAGCCAGGCAGTCGCTGCGGGTTCAGTCCACCCAGAGACCCTTTACTCCGAGGGAGAGTCACAGACAGCTCTTCGGAGTAAACTCTGTTCGAGCGAGTCACGCCAACAGACCCTCCTCTACATTCAGGTCAGCATTCTGCTCCATTTAAGCTCTTTTAAAGATATTATTACAACCGTGTTTCTTTTACAGTGTGTGCGCTCAGAACTTTGATGCTTCAAACTCCAGACCGCCTTCAGGAAATCGTCTTCCTCCTCTGGATCATGTAAATTGAATTCACTTGTTTTTATTTATGCAAAAAAAAAGTGAGTTCCACCTTTCTCACATTATTAAATATCTTTTTATTTTGTTTCAGAAACCCAAATTTCCAGAAACTGTTCCGAAACCCCCACTGGAGGCCAGGAGGGGGCTTGCAGGAGTTCGGGTGGTCGTCCTGAAAGCCGGATCCGTCGCCACGCTGCAGCCTTTGGAAGCCCAGCAAAAAAATGGTGATAAATATAATGGAAGAAATAGTGTCAAATTCAGTGTGAATAATTGTGTGATTCTCCGGCGCCTTTCCGTACGTTTTTTGCCACGTAAAAACTCAATCACACTTTAAACGATTTCTTTAATCTTGATATAAAAACGTTCAGCTCGTTCAGCAAATTACTGCTTGTACTTTTGTTTCTTTTTTGAAATATTGAGCTAAATACCCCACATTGGAAATTATTGAGAAAATGTTCAAATTCTTCAAAAACTTGCTGGAAGCCATTTAAACTTAAAAATGTACAGCAAGTATTAGCTTTTTTTTAGGGTATTTCAGAATGTAGCTTTTACTTAAGCAACATGCTTAGTTTTTAGACATTTTCCAGTTTTTAGGCTCATTTGGAGTTTAGCTGATCTTTTAGCAATATGCTAAAAGATCAGCTAAACTAAAAATGTTTCCAGTTTTAATATAATTTGGAGTTTAGCTGACATTTTAGCATTATGCTAGCTGTTTTCTGCTAATTAGGACATTTTTTAGGCTCCTTTGGAGTTTAGCTAATATTTTAGCAATGTGCTAAAAATATTCGCTAAATTAAAAATGTTTCCAATTGTTTGTATAATTGGGAATTTAGCTGATATTTTAGCATTATGCTAGCTATTTGGGCTAAATTATACATTTTTTAGGGATAATTTGGAGTTTAGTTGATATTTTAGCATTATGCTAGCTGTTTTGGCTAATTCAGACATTTTTTAGGCTCATTTGGACTTGAGCTAATATTTTAGCAATATGCTAAAAATATGAGCTAAATTAAAAATGTTTCCAGTTTTTAATATAATTTGGAGTTTAGCTAATATTTTAGCATTATGCTAGCTGTTTTGGCTAATCTAGACACTTTTTAGGCTCATTTAGAGTTAAGCTAATATTTTAGCATTATGCCAAAATTTTGGAAAAATTAGACATTTTTCCAGTTTTTATAAAAAAATGTAGTTTAGCTGATATTTTAGCAACATGCTAGCTGTTTTAGCTAATTTAGACATTTTTCTATTTTTTTTAGGATAATTTGGAGTGTAGCTAATACTTTAGTATTATGCTAGCTGTCTTGGCTAAATAAGTCATTTTTTAGGCTCATTTGGAGTTAAGCTAATATTTTAACAATATGTGAGCTGTTTTGGCAAAATTATAATTTTTTGGGGGGGGCTATTTCTGCATTTATCTAATGTTTTAGCAAGCTTCTGGCTTCAGCATTTTCAGCCAGCTATCAATTTCAACATCTTCAGCAGCCACATTCATATACAGCATTCACACTAGCATTATCACCGGTAATGCTATATATGTAGTTATGTTTTGAAAGTGTTCAACTTAGTCAAATGCCTGAAACTTCTGTATCATAACCTTTTGTCAAGCTAATTTTCTGTGTTTCTGTGTTTTTATTCTGCTAAATTCTCCAAAATGTGCTTATTCGTAAACTGAATAAGACAGAAGTGCAAGTTCCATAACCATCTTTTTTTGTTGTTTTTAGATCAATCCAGACTAAATTCAGATCTAAAGCTCTCGCCGACGAAACGACTTTCCAGTCCGGTCCGTACCACACTTCACAAAGTCAAACCTCACAGCGCGGGAAGCGAAAGGTAAAACCTTTTATTTGTCCGCACAATAGCTCCTTTCTCAGTTCCACCTTCTCCTGGTTTGGATTTTTTTAGCAATGATGACATCGTAACAATGAGCTGAAGATTTATAAGCACACGAGGTTTACATGTTACTAGATTGTGTTGCTTTTTTGTTTTTGTCCTCATTGCAAATCCAGCTCATCTTACCTTTTTCTTTGTATTTTCCTATTATTATCAGCTGCAACAAAGACAGTTAATTCAATTGGTCTGAATTGATGACAATTTAGTTAATCTTAGATCCAGTTTTTTTGTAAATCTTTGTCCTCCTTGAGTTGAACGAAACGGCTTCTATTCGTCATCTTTTACACTTTTACATCTCAGAGAAGCTATTATTTTCCGCCGACCTCATCAGATGGGGGAATAATTCTGGGATTAATGTCAGAGGGGGTTCTGCTGCTGGTAGGATCCATCCGCGTATTGATTGGGTGGAGCAGCTGGAGCTGTCAAAGGGGGAGTGGACGTACCATAAAACACTTTTACAAGAAATCTGGTGCCCGGCGTGCAACCCCTCTGAGGCCGAGTTGTGTAACTTCTTGCCGTCCATTGGAGGCTCGTTTACTGGCAAAAAATGACAGCCGTGTTGGTGCTGCATCAGTTCAAAGGAGATGGTGGAGAAGTCAGAAGCTCTGTCAATGGAAAAGGAAAGATTAATGCGATGAGATATAAAGATATGGGAGATTAGACGTCCACTCGGTTCTTCCAAGCTCCAAATGGCTCTCTATTAGATTTGAGTGCCCATCTGGGCAAGGCTGGGCAAGCAGCACGGAGTGCGATCGCCCCTGCACTGTCCAGGCCTAAGACAAGGATGAGGTCATGTCTCAGAGAAGGCGGAATCGCACAAAGAGGGCATATTATGAGACTGCTAATCCTATCATACACAGCCAAAGCCCCCTGACATTCACTACAGCATGTTGCAGTTTGGACCGAGCTGCAAGTGTGCAAAACATCCCAGTAATGAAAGGCGGTAAGCCGCCGAGGCTTCAGTTGTGGCAGAAACAAAGATTGTGAAAAGACTTTTACGTCTATATAATTATCATTTGGTGAAAAACAGAGGGCATGCTGGGACACAAAGAAGAGGAGGGACTCTTGTTTGGGGCTTTATGCTGCAGCACCGACTGGATGAGACTCACAGTGACAAAGCATGAACGGCTTCATCCAAGCTGACCACAAAGTGGAGACCTTAGTTCCTGTTTGAGGGATTGCAGCATGCGCCTCACCAACGACAAAGTCACAGATTAAACACATGAAGGCTGCGGGCAGCGAGCACACACATCCTTGTGTCTGTGCATGCAAAGATGCACGCACACAAGCACAGGAGGTGGATTAAAGGGCCTACTTATTGCAGTTTTTAGCTTCTGCTGCAACGGTGACACCTAGTGGCGACTGGATGTATTATTAGAAGTCTGTTTTTACAGGCCAGGGGTGTCAAACTCAATCACACAAGGATCAAAATCCAAAACACATCTTGGGTCGCGGGTCGAACAGGATAAACATTTATTAAACACTCTAAAATTAAAATTTTAAAAGTCTAAAACCATAACTTTTTAACTTATGAACTAGATATTTAGATTTAACTGTGATAATACTAGTGTGAATGATTTAAGCTGAATTCAGCCGCTAAAGATGCTAGTGCTGATAGCTGAAGATGCTGAAATTGATAGCTAAAAATGTTGAAGCTTATAGCCAGCTAAAATATTAAATAAATACCAAATTAGCCTCAAAAACAACAACTTTAAAAAAAAAACTACGTTAGCCAAAGAGGCTAGCAGGAAGCTGACAAAATAGCTGAACTTCAAAATATCCTATATAACTGAAAAAGCCTAAATTAGCTAAAACAGCTAGCATGTACCTGAAATATTAGCTAAACTCCTAAACAGCCTACAAAATGAGAAAGAAACCCTAAATTAGCCAAAATAGCTAGCATTTAGCTGAAATATTAGCTAGACTCCAAAAATGGACAAACAAGAAAAAAGAAAAAAAGCCCAAATTAGCCAAAACAGCTAGCATGTAGCGGAAATGTTAGCTAAATTCCAAAATAGCCTAAAAAATCTTAGTAAATGCCAAAATAGTCCAAAAACCAGTAGAATACCAATTTTTAAAACGCTAAAACCGTAACTTTTTAACATAAAAATGAATAATAAAAAGGCAGGAATATTATTCCAGAATAAATCAATCTAAACCTTAAATAACTTTTAATATTTTACTATCCATAAAAATATATTTTGTCAAAGTTTAACAAGTTAGAAATAAGTGCAAGATAACATCAGACCATTAATAACAATTAAATAAAATGATCTGGAGGGCCAGATTCGGCCCCCGGGCCTTGACTTTGACACATGTGTTATAGGCGTATACTTATTTAAAACATTATTTATTTAACATTCTAGTTATTATTTTACAATGCAGATCTAATGCAACTTGATGCCATTTTTTATTATTTTTTCAGCTCTGGAGCCAAAACCACAGAACAAAGCCATCACAAAACAGGTTTGATCATATCTTATCTCAGTTTTGAATCATCGTATAAGTGTATATGGACGCCTGCATGTGAAACTCTTTCTGCTCCTTTAACTGAGCGAACCTCACCGACAGCCAGACTTTGATTGGGGAGTTGTTGCTAAGGGCCCAATTTTCACCGTGACGGGCAGCCAGCCAATAGCTGAGAGAGCTGTTGGTGTTTCAACCACAGTTTCCTGCATCACAGCCGGCAAATGCAAATATTCAGGAAGAAAGAAAAAAAAAAGATGCACAGCAAGCGATTGCAGACATTTGCAAGCAAATGCACGCACGTTTTCATTACACAAGCCCACATTCAGACTATTTTACATCAGCTCAGAGAGAGATGAGAGGAAGTGTGGCTGTGGATGGTGATCTTTTTGCTGCGGCACCCAAAACTTCCTTCTGTTTTATTTTAAGACGGTGAACTTGTGAACCGCCTTTTTGCTCGTAGGAGGTAACCGGTTAACTGTCTTCGTCTTTCAGGTCTGGAGGATGGAAACTCGAGCACAGAGGATGCAGATGTACTGGTGTTTAATGATAAAGTTACTCTTCTCCTACAAGAGCTGGAGAGTGAAGCTGCAGGTACTTTATCTGAGAGCAGAAAAAATTTCGAAAGCAATATTTAGCAGAGGGATGTCTCAAAACGAATCTAAACCGTACAATTCTTTTTGTCAGTTTCTATTCCTTGGTTATCTTTATTCCATTTCATCTTACAGGTTAAGAAATTGATTTATTGGGACAAAAATGAACCACCCACCGAAGAAAGGCAAACATATCCGAATCAGTGCCGAATCATCTCAGTTTAAAACTTGAAACTAGCAAATGAAACATCAATATTTCAGCACTCTACAAATTTAATGGAAAATTCATTTAAAAAGATAAATATTAAATATTTATTGCACTAAGGGCCTTCTGGCTCATGCATAAAACACTTGAGAGATCTGGCTGAGTGTGCCACTCTGTTTAACCTTTCTAAAAAAAAAAAAAAGAAAAATGTCCCGGTTATTTATGCAAGGAAAACATTTATTTCACCTCAAAAACAAGGAAAAGACTCCACCCTCTCTTTTCCTTTGCGTCAGTCGCCTGTTGCTGCATTGTTTTTTTGAATCAGAGCGCTGAAACTCTGAGCTGCTTTTTCAAGGAGGAAGGAAAATTGATTGTAATGACTCTAGCAAAAGGGTGTCAAATTCAATCACGCACAAGGGGCCAAATCCAAAACACACCTCAGGTCGCGTGCCGAACAGAATAAACATTTATCAAAGACTGTAAAGCTAAACTCTAAAACTGACTTTTTAACATAATTATGAACTTGATATATAGCATTACCTGTGAAAATGTTGAATGATATAAGTTTATAAGTTTAATTTGGCCGCTGAAGATGCTGAAATTGATAGCTAAAATCACTGAAGCTAATAGCTGAAAACACTAAAGCTGATAGGCAGCTAGAATGTAAGCTAAATGCTAAATTAGCCTAAAAAAAAAACTTAGGTTAGCCAAAACAGCTAGCATGTAGCTGAAAAAATAGCCTAAAATAATGAAAAAAAATCTAAATTAGCAAAAACAGCTAGCGTGTAAATATTAGCCTAACTCGAAAACAGCCTAAAAAAATGTAAACGCCTATATTAGCCAAAACTGCCAGCATGTTGCTGAAATATTTGCTAAACTTCAAAACAGCCTAAATTTTTAAAAAAAAATTTAAAAGCCTAAATTAGCCAAAATTCAAAATAACCTAGAAAACTGAAAATAGCCTAAATTAGCCAAAACAGCTAGCATGTAGCTGATATATTAGCTAAACTCCAAAACAGCCTAAAAAACTAAAAAAAAAAAAAAAAAAAACTTAGGTTAGAGCCAAAACAGCTAATGTGTAGCTGAAAAAATAGCTAAACTTCAAGATAACCTAAAAAAATGAAAAAACTTTAATTAACCAAAACAGCTAGCATGTAGCGGAATTATTAGCTAAACTTCAAAATAGCCTAAAAATCTTAGTAAATGCCAAAATAAAGGCTAGCAGAATGACAATTTTTAATATTTAAAAGCATAACTTTTTAACATAATCATGAATAATAAAAAGGCAGGAATATTATTTCAGAATAAATCAACTTAAACCTCAAATAACTTTCAACATTTTACCCTCCATAAAAATATATTTTGTCAAAAATATACAAATTAGAAAAAAGCACAAGATAACATTAGACCACTAATAACAATAAAATAAAATGATCTGGAGAGCCGGATAGAATTACCCAGAGGGCCAGATTCGGCCCCCGGGCCTTGACTTTGACACATGCTCTAGCACATATTAAATGCATGCATAAAATCATTGGGATTGTGACTCCACGTTTACCCATCAGGCAGTTCGACGGACTCCCTGACGCACCTGTGCGAGCTGTGCGAGCGTCTCCATGGCGCCCTGAGCGACGCCCGCATGCTCGGCCGGCGCTGTAAGAGGAGGTCGGAGATCCTGCGAGTTCTGTTCCGTCTCATTGACCTCCGGTCAGCTCGGCTCAGCCTGCACATTTCCAAGCTCTGCCTCGCTGTGAGTGTGAACGTGCAGGTGTGTGCATGTCAAGGTTCACGTCAGGTAAAGCTTTTTTGTTTCTTGTCTTTCAGCTCTCTGTCAGTGGAAACAATCTACTCAACATCTGTAAACTCATCTTTAAGATTAGCCGCAGTGAAAGCCACGATATCCTCTTCAGAAACACATCCATCATCGGTTAGAAGTTCCTCAAAATGGAATAGAATACTTTTTTAAAATGCTTGAAAGGCATTTTCTGCTTAGACCAGGAATCTGAAACCTTTAGAGATATTTAGTCCAGTTTCTTACTCAACGAGAGACTCAAAGTTTCATCTCATCGTTTAAGATAAATACTGACATTTTTATGCTGATAAAAAACATAAAAACTTATATTTTTAAAGCAATTCAGACTTATATTTTACAGCAGGATGTGGAAGTCCCTTTCAAAATAAGAGTGCAAGATCCTCCAGATTTTCATAAATGAAAAATGCAAGAATTTAAAGATGAAACCTTTAAAAAATATATTTTTGATCCAAATTTTTGGCATTTTTCTACATAATGGAGGACTCTTAATTCCAGGTATAACTTTTGTATTTTTTGCTCTCTAGAGTTGCTGCTAGGCGTGCTGCACACTGAGGACGTGTCTGCGTCCGGAGAAGCGTTGCTGTACTGCGTCGCCACCTTCAAATTCCTCTCTGGAAACGCGTCGGTCCTCAAAGTCTTACTTGAGCAAAACTTCGTCGCTGCGGTTCAGACGCTCATCCAGAAGCTGTGCGAGGCGGAGGAAGTCACAACTGCAGGACACATCCTTGTACAGGTCAGTCACTGATGCAGTTATGGAGAAATAAACAGTTCCTAATGTGATATTTAACTCGACTCAACCTTGTTTAAGGAGGAAAATACCATATTTTCCGGAGTATAAGTCGCAAAAAATGTCTAATCAAGAAGAAGTAAACCATATATGTCGCTCTGGAGTATAAGTCGCACTTTTGGGAGAAAAGTCGGACGTTTCCAAACAAATCCACCAAACTACATAAAGAAATAAATACAAGAATGCTAATCTTTTGATCTGTATAGGAAAAATATCAAAGTTTAAGAGGAAAACGAGCAGATTCTCTTCCATGTTTGTTTTGGACGACACTTCTTCTTCTGCTGCTGTTAGTAGCAAATACTCAGATGCAGCGCCCTCTAGAGGAAAGAAGGACAAATTAAAAAATAAGTCACTTCTGAGTATAAGTTGCACCCCTGGCTAAACTATGAAAAAAACTGCGACTTATACTCCGGAAAATACGGTAGGTAAGTCATTAAGTCATTTTCTTCTCGCTCCTGCAGCTGACGGCCACAATGAGGAATCTTGCAGATCACCCAGACGCCCGGACGCTCTTCGTCTCCTTTTCCATCCTTCCCGCGCTCTGCCTGGTGCTGCGTCTCTACTGGGACGATCAGGACATCTGCACTAACACCTCCAGAATTTTCAGGTCCTTTTCATTTTTCAACAATCCAACATCCCCACTGCTTATGAAAGCAAATCCATCACAGCTCTCTGCTTTGTCGATACGGTTTGAGAGTTTTTGATTCGGTTTTGTCGTTCGTTTCTACTCCAGTAAACTCTCGTCTTACTCTGAGTGCTGTCTCGCGTTGGCTCAAATCCCTGAATGCTACCCTACGACTTTAGGAGTGTTGAGTAGACACCCACAAAAGCCAGTGAGTTCATCATCCTCCTTTTTTGTTGAAGATATAATTTCCTGGACTAATATGCATTTTTTTGCCAGATTAATAATTCAGATTCTGACTAATACGGTTCTATCACAGGATCTCGTCGTCCGGCTCCTCTTCACCCTCGGGAACCTCACAGCCAAAAGCAGCGATTCCCGCCAGCAGCTCTTCGAGTGTGACGGCTGCATGGACGCTGTCGTCCAGCTTTACAACATCTACCAGAGGAGAGAGCGGTCGCCCGACGCCGGCAAGGAAGCAGATGACGTGCTGGTGAAGCTGGTCAGGCTGCTGGCCAACATGAGCATCCACCCAGCGGTCGGACCGCTGCTCGCCACGAACACCGCCTGTGTTCATCTTCTGATGGAGACGCTGGGTAAGCAGAAAGGAGGAAGCTGTAGGTCACATGTGTCAAAGTCAAGGCCCGGGGGCCGGATCCGGCCCTCCAAGTAAATATATCCGGCCCTCCAGATCATTTTATTTTATTGTTATTATTGCTCCAATGTTATCTCGTGCTTATTTCTAACTTGTATAATTTTGATTAAATATATTTTTATGGAGAGAAAAATATTGAAAGTTATTTAAGGTTGATTTAGTCTAGAATAATATTTCTGCCTTTTAATTATTCATATTTATGTTAAAAAGTTATATATAAATATATAACTTTATTGAGAAAGGGACAGTGCATATTAATGAACATTAAAACAAACGTATGCCAGATTATAGCCTCAGGCTAATTTCCATCTGGAGTCCCTTAGCAGGTTGATGTTAAAAGAAATAAAACAGAATTTAAGAGATAAACACTACACATACAATTGTAAAACACAGGTTAAATACAGTGTACAAAATAAAACAAATAAAATACAGAAAAGATTTAAACATATATAATTTTTTAAAAATCGGACCTTGCTTTGTAAGAGTTTTCTTATTTCTGGTTACAGTTACTTATTTCTGGGTACAGTTTTAAAGTTTTAAAAATGGGCATTCTGCTAGCTTTTTGGACTATTTTGGCATTTATTAAGATTTTTGGTGTTTAGCTAATATTTCATGTACATGCCAGCTGTTTTGGCTAATTTAGACTTTTTAAATAAACGTTTTTTAGGCTGTTTTGGAGTTAGGATAATAATGACATGCTAGCTATTTTGGCTAATTTTCAGTTTTTAGGTTATGTTGGAGTTTAGCTAATATTTCAGTTGTATCCTAGCTGTTTTGGCTAATTTTGGCTTTTTTCAGTTGTTATGTTGTTTTGGAATTTAGTGAATGTTTTAGCTACATGCTAGCTGTTTTGGCTGATTCAGGCTTTTTCCAGTTGTTTTGCTGTTTTTAAGTTTGGCTAATATTTTAGCTGCATGCTAGCTGTTTTGGCTAATTTAGACTTTTTAAAAAAAAATTTAGGGTGTTTTGGAGTTTAGCTAATATGGACACGCTAGCTGTTTTGGCTAATTTAGTTTTTTTGAGGCTATTTTTAAGTTTAGCTAATATTTCTGCAACGCCCTTGCTGTTTTGGCTAACTTAAGCTTTTTCCGTTTTTTTAGGCTATTTTGAAGATTAGATATTTTTTCAGTTACATGACAGTTGTTTTGGCTAAAATAAGTTTTTACTTTGTCTATTTGGCATTTAGCATTTGTTTCAGCTGGCTATCAGCTTCACCGTTTTCAGCTATTAGCTACAGTGATTTCAGCTATCAATTTCAGCATTTGCAGCTATCAGCTTCAGCATCTCTAGGTATTAGCTTCAGCATTTTCAGCTATTAGCTTCAGTGATTTCAACCATAAATTTCATCGTTTTTTAGCTATCAGCACTAGCATCTTCAGCGGCCAAATTCAGCTTACAGCATTCACACTATCATTATCACAGGTAATGCTCCATATCTCGTTCATAATTATGCTAAATTTACAGTTTTAAAGTTTTAAAAATGTAGTTTTAGTGTGTCCAATAAAAGTTAATCCTGTTCGGCCCGCGACCTAAGGTGTGTTTTGGCTCTCTGTGTGATTGAGTTTGACACTCCTGCTATAGGTGCACCCAAAGAGGCAAAAAA
>NC_050535.1:7866607-7869551 GCF_002922805.2 Oryzias melastigma
TCAAACAACAAATGCAGACTTTCAGTTTCAGCTTTTGGTGTTGTGTAGGTGTGAAATCATGAAACTCGTTCTCTTTGATAGTCCTTCAAACGCACCGGATCATTTGACATAAATGCAACAGAAGCCAATTTTGAAATGTCAACATTTTTAATTCTGTACACATTTTGAAGGATTTGGAATGATTGCATCATTTTTTTAACTATTCACAATGAAAAGGTCAGATTTGTTTTAACTCACATATGTAAATCATGTTATTAATATCTTCAGCTGAGGACACATGTGTCAAAGTCAAGATTCGGCCCTCCAGATCATTTTATTTTATTGTTCTTAATGGCCCAATGTTATCTTGCGCTTATTTTTAACTTGTATATTTTGACAAAATAGATTTTTATGGAGAGTAAAATATTGAAAGTTATTTAAGGTTTAAGTTGATTTATTCTGGAATAATATACCTGCCTTTTTATTATTCATGATTATGTTAAAAAGTTAAGGTTTTAAAGTTTTAAAAATTGGCATTTTTAGATTTTTTAGGCTATTTTGGAGTTTAGCTAATATTTCAGCTACATGCTAGCTGTTTAGGCTAATTTAGGCTTTTCTTTTCAAGTCTTCTTTAGGCTGTTTTGGAATTACATTAATATTAACACGCAAGCTGGTTTGATTAATTTAGGCTTTTTTTCTTTGTTTTTTAGGCTGTTTTGGAGCCAGCTAATACTTCAGCTAAACGCTAGCTGTTTTTGGCTAAATTAGGCTTTTTTCTTCTTTGGGGGGAAATTTTGGAGTTTAGCAATTTTTTCAGCTAAACGCCAGCTGTTTTGGCTAATTTAGGCTTTTTTAAAGATTTTTAGGATTTTTTTGAGCATTTTCTTCAGCTACATGCTAGCTGTTTTGGCTAATTTAGGCTTTTTAAAAGTTTTTTTGTCTTTTTTGGAGTATAGGTAATATTTCAGCTACATGATATCTGTTTTCTGCTAATTTAGGCTTTTTTCAGATTTTTAGGAATTTTTGGAGTTTAGCATTTTTCCAGCTACATGCTAGCTGTTTTGGCTTATTTAAGTTGTTTTTGTTTAGGCTAATTTGGCATTTAGCTAATATTTTACCTGTTTATCAGCTATAGCGTTTTCAGCTACCAATTTCAGAATCTTCAGCTATTAATTTCAGCATCTTCAATGGCCAAATTCAGCTTACAGCATTCACACTAGCATTATCACAGGTAATATCTAGTTCATAAAGTTAAAGTTATGGTTTTAAAGTTAAACCTGTAGTTTTAGAGTGATTAATAGGTGTTCATCCTGTTCGGCTCGTGACCTAAGGTGTGTTTTGGATTTCATCCCTTGTGTGATTGAGTTTACACCCCTGGTTTAGGTGAAAACTGAGAATTCAGGCCCCTCTGTGAATCACCGTCTCTGTGAAGCTGCACTTCTCTTCCAGCTGCTGATATCAGCCCTCTTATCTCTGTCCTCCTCCGTCGTTTTCTCCCTCAGTGCACCGGTTTGTGGTGACTCTGCTCGACTCCGGGAGTGCTGAGATGTGTTTTTCCGCCTGCGGGGTCCTGACTAACCTGGCTCTGGACCCCCTCAACAGGGTCCGGCTCGCGTCAGAGGGGGCATTAGCCAAGTAAGAACCGAAGCACTTAGAGATTTTTGCTGCGAGTGCCTGAGTTTCCAGGAAGTGGCAGATGTAAAAAAAAAAAAGTGTCTTTATGTGTGGAATAAAAGGCTGCATTTGTCTTTGTGTTTTTATTCCTAACATTTAATGACTCTTTCCACCTCACATGTCCTCTGACCTCTTGACGGAGGTCTGGTTAGGTCAGGCAAATGTTTGCAAAGCTGATGGTCATGTGAGCCTCCCTTCCTCAGGTCACATGACGCATGTTCGCATGTGTGTGTGTGTGAGCAGGCTGGTGGACTGCCTGGGAGATTTTGGACCATGTGACTGGCAGCTAGCAGGCCAGGCATGCCAGGCTGTGTGGAATCTGACTGGTGGAGGGTCCGAGGAGCTGCTAGACCCCCAAGAAAGAGAAACGCTACTCAGGATTCTTGAAGCATACTCAGGTTTGTGTCAATATCCAATCAAAACACATCGTTTTTATCAACTTTAGCCTGAATCGTCTCTCCGCTTGTGTGAACTCCTCAGATGAAGGCGCTCTGGAGAAGATTGAAAAGGAAGATAAAATGGAAGCCCACAAGGCATGCTGGGAGTTAGAGTTCCTCCCCATTGCTCAGGAACTGATGAAGGCACTGGACCCCACAGGTGGACGTACTTTCTAACTGGATTATATCAACTGTGTGCCGTTTTTAAAGTTTATCATCACACTTTAATGAATCTTGGATAAAAACATTAAAAATATCAGATAAATGTTGTCTACACAACCTGTGACAAGAAAAGGAAACTGATTTAAATATAAAAAAAGTTCTGTTAACTGTTAATTAATGCATAATTAATGGTTAATTATGCATTAATTGACAAAAATTGATAAAAAATTTCATATATATTCACTTTTCTTACGTTTTATTGCAGAAAAACAGACAAAGTTGAACTTTTTGTTCTAAGCTGAACTTTTGAGACCTTCTCAAAGTTTTACCGTCTTTAAAAAGTGGAATTTGAACTGACATATTTCAATATTTTTTAAAAAGTGCTCTTATCTTTAATTAATGCATAATTAATGCTGAATTATGCATTAACAATAATAAAATGGCTCAATGTTCACTTCTTGCATGAAAATTTCATATATATTCAATTTATTTTGCGTTTTATTGCAGAAAAACAGACAAAGTTGAACATTTTGTTCTCACGCTGCACTTTTAAGACCTCTTCAAACTTTTACTGTCTTTAACAAGTGTGGAATTTGAACTGGAGGACAACAAAATAAAATAGTTTTTTTTTTCTTCTTAAAGTGTTTATTGTTACACAGATATGGGGCCAGGCAGTGCTTACAAGTTACACC
>NC_050535.1:7869721-7871079 GCF_002922805.2 Oryzias melastigma
GCCTAAATAAGAGGAAGGAAGGAAGGTTCCTGCTGGTGTTTTCCGACAGCTCCTGGATGCGGGTACACCGTGACAGATGAATCCGTCAGCTGGCGAGTTTGAAATGATGGAACCTCGACTGCACTCTGACCAGAGAGTGTTAACCTGCTTCTCAGTGGGTCATACAGTAACATAAAACTCCAGATTGTGTAAATCTCTGATCCTTTTCCCCCTGAGCTCAGCTTGTTGTAACTTCAGCTTTTATCCAAACAGCTGAATGAACTTTGAGCCACTTTGTAGAGTAAAACTCCAAACTTTTAAATGAATATTCTGTGACGGTGGACGCTAATTGTGTTCGGATTTTCTTTTTTTGGGGAAGAAACTATCAATGATACACAACAATGCAGTCTTATCGTTTATTTTTCTGAATTTTTTCATATAAAAAGTCCGACATCAGTCAGAGGCTTAAAAAAAAATCTTTTTAAACAGACTCCAAATGTACCATTCCTTTACCACCCGAGGCGTTCTCCGCCTCCCCATCATTCATCTGTGCAATTCTCTCAGTCTACTCACACAACAATGCAGTACGGATTTTAGTAAACAAAAACCGTTTCAAAAAAAAAAAAAAAAAAAAGCTGTTTGCACTGGTTAGACTTCCCCAGCAGGGAAATAAGCACAGCTGTGGAAAGCTGTCAGCTGAACGGACCCGCGGAAAGAGTCTCTGCTCACAAAAGAGCACTTCATATACATTTCATTAAAAAAAAAACAGAAGAGGTATTCGTTTACTTGTAAAATTCACAAAAAAGCTTTTTTGAAAGTGTGAGGGGCAGCTGGGATGAGCGGAAGACGAACACGGTGTGGTTAGAGCAACCAGACTCCCTACTTTTTGATTGACCCCGCCCCCTTACAACAACAAGAAAATAAAAAAATAAAAACAAAGTTATCCCACAAGAACAGAGCTACAGGGATCACCTCCCTTCAAACTGCCTCACTTTGACACATGAAATTCCTAGACTACCTTTCTACACACACACACACACATTTGTCGCATTCACATTTTTGACAAACTCAAAGGCTTAAACAGTGTTCAATGAGTTTTTCTACACTATGGTTTCACACTCCTCGGATTAGCTTACACGGACATTTTGGGGGAGAGTGGGAGGTAATGCGATGGATTGGAAGTGGACAGGGGCTCGTGTAAAGGAGGGGGGTGATTAGGGGATCAATATGATCCCACAAAAATAAAAAGTTGGGAGCAGCAGCATCAGCACATGTGTACTCTGTGCTGGATAGTTCAGGCACACGTTTTTAAAGAAAATAAAACACTGCCTTGAGTTAACGTGTCCACAAAACATCCACAAATGAAATAAAAACGTATG
>NC_050535.1:7871169-7911823 GCF_002922805.2 Oryzias melastigma
CCAGCACGCGGCGTGCCGGAATACTGAAATGCAGTCCTGGGGTGTCCGGTGGATTGTCAGGATTTAAACCCCTTCAGCAGGACGGGAGTTCGCTCCAGGCTGCCACCTCTTGGTCAGTTTTGGCACTGCAGGCAGAGCCGCTGAGTGTGCTTGTAGTCTTGAGATGACGTTTCCACAGCAGAAATCTTCTATTTCTTTTTCCTTGCTTGCCATTTTTGTTCTGATCCTCCTAAATGTCCAGTCAACATTTTTTTTTTCTGAACTCCCACCCCTCCTGTCGTTTTTTTTTTCTTTGTGTCCCAGTATACAACAACGACAGTAAAAGGACAATAAAAAAAAAAACAGCAAAAGCACTTCATGTCATGTAGCGTGTGATCGCTCTCAGAGCGTATAACAGTTCGGCTTGCATCCGTGCTTCCATAAGAAGCAGATTAACGTGGACCTGCACCAGGAAAACAAAAGGAAAAACAGGTTATTTTTGCAAAAACGAGTGGACAAAATGAGATTTAGAAACCAAACGAACCTTCTCGGAGTGCTGAAACTGCCTCCAAAAACTCTCATACATTCGTTTGGTGGTCTTCTCAGGGCTGCACACCATGGTTTTAATATAGATCTTAAAGCTGCGGTCCAGAAGCTGGTTTATCTCGCCGTAATCGTAGTCGTCATACCTGAAATAAACAGGAACGGTGTCAGCAACTCAGACAACAGACGCTATAAAAGTTATGTCATGTTGTGTTTTATTGAGGAACAGTTTCAAATGACTAACAGCCTGGTTTTGGATTAAAGGAGCATCTTAACACCCTAAAGCACAAGTGTCAAAGTCAAGGCCTGGAATAATATTCCTGCTTTTTATTATTCAAAATTAGAATAGAAAGTTACAGTTTTAAAGTTTAAAAATTGGCATTCTGCTAGCCTTTTGGACTATTTTGGCATTTACTAAGACTTTTTTTAAGCTGTTTTGAAGTTTAGCTAATATTTCAGCTACATGCTAGCTGTTTTGGCTAATCAATGCTTTTTTGTCTATTTTAGAATTTAACTAATAATTAAGCTAAATGCTAGCTTTTTTGGCTAATTTATGCTTTTTTGTTAAAGTTTTTTAGGCTGTTTTGGAGTTTAGCTAATATTTACATGCTAGCTGTTTTGGCTAATTTAGGCTATTTTAAAGTTTAACTATTTTTTTCAGCTTTATGCAAACTGTTTTGGACTAACCCAATTTCTTTTTTAGTTTTTTCAGGCTAATTTAGGCTAATATTTTAGCTAGCTATCAGATTCAACATTTTTAGGTATTTGCTTCAGTGATTTCATCTATCAACTTCAGTGATGTCAGATATCAGCTTCGGTGTTTTTAGCTATCAGTTTTAGCATCTTCAGCGGCCAAATTCAGATTACAGCATTCACACTAGCATTATTAGGTTATGCTGTATATCTAGTTCATAATTTAGTTAAAAAGTTGCGGTTTAAGAAATGTAGTTTTAAAAATGTCGTTTCAGTAAATGTTGATTGTGTTCGGCCGGCGACCTAAGGTGTGTTTTGGATTTTGACCTCCGTGTGATCGAGTCTCTCCTGTCATAAACGGTCACTGACCTGATGCCGAACATGCAGTGGATGTAGTTCCAGATGGCTCTGCGCAGCATGCTGGTGTCCACGTCCTTGTGCGTTGCCATGGTGTTGTACGTCAGATTGTAGGCCATCTGAAACTTCTCGTCCAGCATCTGCCCGACGTCCGGGTAGAGTCTGTTGACGAGTGAGTAGCCGTGGTCCTCCCAGCTGTAGTCCTGCAGGACGCCGACACGAGAGGTCATAAAACGTTCAAGGGATCACCTGAAGACGCTCAGTCCGACTCTCACCTGCGCTCTGAACGTCGGCACGTGCTCCCCCCGCCTGGAGAAGTCCTTGTAGCCGTAGCTGGGGTCCTCAAAGTGGCGGGAGATGTCCCTGGACGGAACGCACTCCTCGTCCTCGGACGTGACCACCAGCATGCTCTCAGTCTTCTCCCTCTCGAAGCGGGTCGCCATCTCCTCCTGGCTCGCCTCCTCGTCGTCGCGACACTCCTGCAGCTGCTTCATCCTCTCCATCAGCACCTCCACCTCCCCACACATGTCCTAGAAACACCAGAGAGGTTCAGTCGATCGCCTGCGGTTTGTGGGTTCAGCGGATTCTGGCGCGATGACTCACCTGGTCGCACAGCTGATCGTCGTGCTGGTTGGCGTGGCCGTTCCCGTTGGCGATGTCGCACACGCAGTACTGGCTGAGCGAGGGCGGCCTGAACGTGTGGCCGCCGTCGCAGTGGATCTCCGGCGTGATGCCGCAGCCAAAGGTGAAGGAGGCGAGGGAGTGATAGTGCGTGAGCAGAACCACGGCGTGGATCAGCTCCGCCAGGGACCAGCTGTGCTCCTCCGCCTTCAGGAGAGCCTGAAACCGCACGGGTGACGTCAGCCGCAGCCAGGCGGTGGAAGCGCTCTTCAAACACAACCGCTCATGATTCACCCACCTCCATGTGCTCCTTGGTGATGAGCCAGGGACGGTGGGCCAGGATTTTGTTGAGTTCTCCGAGCTGCTGCAGCTTTTGCGGCGCCTCGCCCAGACCGTTCAACCACTTAGCGTCGCCGCCAACCTGGAGGAAGTCGTTTACGTGTAGGTTGACCAAATAGGAACACTGATGTCTCGCCGCCGCCTGAAGGTGATAAGAGCAGAATGCAATCAAATCCTTGAAAGTAGGGGGGGGGCGTGGATCCAATCTGAAAACTACAATACCATGATGCCGATATAGTGTCTGTAGTGCAGAGGAAGAGGTCCGTCCATCTGCAGCAGGTAGTGCTGCGTCCGGAGGAAGCTCTCCAGGTACTGGGGGTGGAAGCCCATCACCAGGGAGATGTTGTCCAGGCGACCGAGGGCTGCAAACGCATCCTCAAATATCGACTGCGTCCTGGAGTCCACTTTACTGACTTGAAGAATCTGGAAAATAAATCAGAACGTTAAGACTTTCGTCTGTGCAGCGTGGTTTAAAGTTAGAAAAGTGGTGCACCTCTTTTTCGGGGATGAATCTGCTTGGGCCGTTGCCTAGAGGTCTTGGGATTCTAACCCCTAAGTCCTGAAAGACAATAAAAAAAAATGATTTATTTATTTTTTGTATTTTATTTTTTGGAATCTGCACAAAATCCACAAGATCAATCCAAACCCAGCGGTGACATTTTCCCTTCATGAAAAATAAATGGGCAGCTGAAAAGCTTTACATTGTCTCTGTCCGGTAACTTTCCGCTGCTTGTCGAGACATGTCTGTCGGTCACCGTCCTGCTGCGCAAATGGTGCGTAAATGCGCAAAAAATCGGAGGTGACATCCTCCTTGAAGAGGATTTTTCCACCAAACTACCTCAAAAAATGTGAATTATTGTAGTTTTTCTCATTAAATCCGTGTTTATGATTTAGTCTTCATCCCCGTAAACAAGTCTGGACAAAACACTGCAGTGCAGCTTGTTTACTGAAAGCGCAAATGGAGCAACAAATAAACCACTAAATGAAGCTTTTTCTTTTTACCTTTTTGCTGAGCCGCTCACAATGGTTGCATATCTTAAAAAGGTCTGTCACCGCAATAGAATTATTTTCCACGTTTTGCGCCGGGGCGACCGCGTGCCTCATCCCTCTTATTTTCTCCGGTGTGGAAATAGAAAAATAAAGAATAAAAAAGGAAAGTGCGGCGCGAGCGCTTCTCTGCTGCCTCTTTGTTCCTCGAAGCCCAGGACGAAGCGCTCAGCTGTCAGCTGCTGCGGACCCTCAGCAGAATACCGTCCCCTTCAGCTCATACATTCGGTAAATAAGTCCTGGCCCCCGCGGAGTGACGGCGGGGGCGGCCAATCAGCGCGCGGGACGCACGAGGGGGCGTGGCTAAGCGTGCAGAAAGAGGAGGGGCGCTAAACGTGAGACGAGCTCCCTCCTCCTCTTTTCTCTTAGAAAAACATCACTTCTTTTGTTCAGACCTGCAATTGATCCTGATTGAATTTACTGTTGCTCTAATCAATTCGATTAATGATTCATTTTGCACTTATAAAAGAGCTTAAAATAGATTTAAAAAATGCTTTTTAATTTGCAAAACCCCTAAAACAACAATCAGGTCGTGCAAGCTGCAGCAAGTCCCCCCCCCCTTTTGTTGAAGTGGGGGGCAACAAAAAAAGGAACGCCACTGCAACAACAGACTTTCAGTTGGTGGTTTCTCACCGCAGCCTATCAGACCGCAGATAAAGACATTTCTCCACCAATCGGCCCTCTCTGAAGGAGCCCTTTAAATGCCAGAGATAAGAAAAGGCAGCTCTTATGGCTTTGTTTATCCCACTCGGACAAAAACACGCTCAGATTCTATTACAAAGTCAGTCATTTCCAGTTTGCAGAAGCATCTGCACACATGTCACCTCAAGCAAATCAATAAACAATTTTCTCCCCAGATTTCACCACTCAACTTTCTGAATCTGCCTGAAAGGCCGTCCTTGTTTGGGATGGACTTCGCAGTGATGTCAACCCCCGACAAACAAGTTAAATTTAGACGTGATAAATGAAAGAGGAAGCCAAGACGAGGCAAGTCTTCCCCTGTTTGCCTGCCTGGCCAGTTTGTCAACTGCTTTGCTATTCCGCAGCACAGATGACTAGATAGCACTGTGTTCAGCAGGTTCATTGTGTGCACCGAGCCACCCCCCGCCAGGCCCTCCGCTCAAGCCACAGGGTGGGGTGCAGGCGAGCGGTAAACATGTTCCCTGGGCTGGAGTCAGCAATCCGGGGTCTGACAGGAGCCCCATGGCTCAGAAAAAGCTGCAGAGGAGGTTGTGTTCGGGCTGACGGCACACCAAACCTTTCAGATAAAAGCGCTTAGGCTCGGGGGGGTCCAGCCAAACACTATTGTACACATGAAGCGGATAAGTTCTCACAACTCTAAAAAATCTATGACCAGTTTCGACCTTTTCAGGTCCTAAAATTGTTAAACATAAGCAGCACGTTGCACATTACCCAACTTCCAATATCTCATTTCTGCAGAGCATCTCTGAGATCTCTTAGATGAAGTCTTCTTTACAACGTTAGAGTTCACCGAGGTCTCCAGGCATTTGTTTGTGCACAGCTCTATTAAAGTCCTGTCACGACATTTTAATCAGGCTGAGGCCTGGACTTTGACTGGGACGTTGCAACACCTCCGTCTTTTTTCAGCTATTCTGTTGTTCATTTGTTGGTGTTAGAGATCATTTTCAGACAGAAAGTCTCACATTAGACCATGGATAAACAACGAGACCAAATCACCACAACTTTACTGCCATATTTGATTAGTAACGTCTATACATCCATCATTGACTGTATATGAGAACTGGACTGAATTATCCCGCCCCCCCTCACATTCTAAACAGGAAGTACCCACTGGTTCCAAGTAGCCAAAATCCCAAATTTCTCAGAACCATATGATTGATAATCCTATTTTATGGCTCGACATCCCACTTCTGACACCACATGTCGCGACGTTCTTTAAGGAAGTTCAGGAGAAACAACAAAGAAAAGTGTTTGAAACATACAAAAAAAAACAAAAAAACAAAGCAGGGATGATGACAAAGTGAAACACAAAAGATTCAGGTTGTGTACGCTAGTTTTCCGCAAAGACTTCTGGGAAATTTCGAGTGTACTCAATATGGAATTAGTCGATTCGGACAGCACTAGAAAATGATGAACTTTCCTAGTGGTAGGGGTGTGACCATTCGACAAGCTTACTCCTGATTGGCCAGATTGATTGCAAAAAAAAGTCAGACAGAGTTGGACCAATCACTGTCTGGTTCCAACACGAGTGGGAGTCTATTTTACAAAAAAAATGTATCGTCTGATTCGGGAGCAAGTCATTTTCTCACTCAGTCCAGTCTCCTACACAGTCAGTGGAATCCATTTTCTATTTGAGTTCAAATACTTCGTAGTGAATTAGAACCAAACGTGTTTTAAGGTGTTCATGTCTTTTTAGTTTATTTTCTTTGATTTATTTCCAATAATTGGCTTAAACCATTAAGAGAACTCAGTTTCACAAAGGTTATTTGTATAGAGCCAATTCACAACCAAAGTTAACCCAACACCCTACAAGATAAGACCAAAAATAAGACCAAAAGTCAAGTCATTGAAGGTTAAACTTGTCAAATTGTCCTATAATGACCTATAAATCATTTCTTGTTCTATTTTCTAAAGCTACTTTACCTCATAAACTATCAGTTACAATACTATTGGATGGAATGGTCTAATTTTGAAGAGACATATAAACTAATAATACCAAATAATTAGATGGTTCTGCCTTAAAAAAAAGTAAATAATGAGCATTTTAAGATCAAGACATTATGAAACATTCCATCTTCAGAAATAAGGTGCTCTAACATCATGAAGTGAACTCATCCCTATGGAACAAAGGACTCCAAATTCTTTTGAAATGATGTTAAAGACGATAACTGCTATTCTAAGTCTGCATAAAGTAAACAGACATATTTGTTGTTCGTGAGTGTAATTTAACAACAACAAGGCGTTTTAGAATTCCGTTGTCACTTCACCTTTCACTTGCCTAAATAAAATGCCAGAAGAGCTCTAAAGAGGTTTACATCAAACCTAGCATTAGCTTTCTTCTTTCTGCATCAGGTGTTGACAGTTATGCCTCTCTGCTGAAATGCGGTGTAATGCTGTGTGTTCTCGAGCATCTATTGAAGTTGTTCGAGAACACGGTGTGACACATGTAAACCGCACTGCAGGTGTCTGAAGGAAATCTGAAGACCTACAACGCCAGGCGTCTTACTCATTTGTTGAATGAAACTTTTTAGATCTTAGTTTAACTCTTGGACGACTCATTTCGGCAGAGGAAATATGAACTGAAGGGTGCTGGGATTTAAAAGCTGAAATCTTTCGCTAAGATGTCCGACAATATAAATTCTAGACAGGATGATACAAAAACAAAACTAGGATTGGCAAGTTGGAAAAGTTACTGCTTCAAAGTTGTAAAAATTGGGATTCTGCTAGCAGGGTTTAGCTAATATTTCAGCTACATGCTAGCTGTTTTGGCTAATTTAGGCTTTTTAAAAAAAAATTTAGGCTGTTTTGGAGTTCGGCTAATATTTACATGCTAGCTGTTTTGGCTAATTTAGGCTTTTTCCACTTTTTTAGGCTATTTTGAATTTAAGCTATTTTTTCAGCTACATGCTAGCTGTTTTGGCTAGCATAAGTTTTTTTGTTTGTTTTTAGGGTACATTTTAGCTGGGTATCAGCTTCAATATGTTCTGCTATTTCCTTCAGTGATTTCAGCTATCAACTTCATCGTTTTCAGCAACTAGCTTCAGTGATTTTGGCTATCAACTTCAGCGTTTTCAGCAATCAGCTTCAGGGATTTCAGCTAACAGCTTTAGCATTTTCCAACTTTTAGCTTCGGTGATTTCAGCTAACAGCCTCAGCGTTTTCAGCAATTAGCTTCAGGGATTTCATCAATCAACTTCAGCGTTTTCAGCAATTAGCTTCAGTGATTTCAGCTATCAACTTCATTGTTTTCAGCAACTAGCTTCAGTGATTTTAACTATCAACTTCAGCATTTTCACCAATTAGATTTAGTGATTTCAGCAATCAATTTCAACGTTTTCAGCAATCAGCTTCAGGGATTTTAGCTATCAGCTTTAGCATTTTCTGCAATTAGCTTCAGTGATTTCAGCTATGAACTTCATCGTTTTTAGCAATTAGCTTCAGTGATTTCAGCAATCAACTTCAGTGATTTCAGCAATCAACTTTAGTGCTTTCAGCTATCAGTTTCAGCATCTTCAGCTATCAGCACTAGCATCTTCACCAGCCAAATTCCGCTTACAGCATTCACACTAGAATTTTCCCAGGTAATCCTATTTATCTAGTGCCTAACTATGTTGAAAAGTTACAGTTCTAAAGTTTTAAAAAATTAGTTTCAGAGTGTTCAATAAAGGTTTATCCTGTTCGGCCCGCGGCCTAAGGTGTGTTGTGATTTTGGCCTTCTGTGCGATTGAGTTTGACTCCCCTGTAGTAGAACAACAGTAATTTGGATTCCTGGATTATTATATTTTATATTCATATTTTGCATTATTTGTGTTTAAACAGCCAACTACTGTGAACAGTAGTTGTAATACTGTGTTCTAAAACTGGTAAGTGAATATAAATCAGTTTTTATGACAACAGAGGAGGTTCTTTAAAGCCTAAGTGACTCACATTTGTAAAGTTTAAAGGTATTCACTCCCTTTTTAGCTGCTGTTAGAAGCAGCTGTGCAGGAGCGCACAATAAAAGGGGCTTTTGGACCCCAAAGTAAAGTCTGCACGAGTGTGCGAGCGCTGCGGCTGCAGTATTTTCTCATGCAGTTTGAACCGCAGAAACCGTGGGTTGGTTCAACAAGTGGCAGAAGTCCACCATAAGACCAGTTCGAACCCGACCTATCGGTGCAAAGAGGGGAGGAAGCAGAAAACAGTAAAACACTGACATAAGCCTAGCAACAGGCTTCCACCAATCACAGGGTAGAACAACACTTTCAGGAACCAATCTTCTCTGCCCTGTTTCTCTGCCTCTCTGGTTTCTCTAAGAAAAAAAAGGGGAAAAGAAAGCAGAAGAAAGTTGTGCCAAAGTATGAAGTTCACAACTTTATGAGTTTTTTTTTGTTGTTTTTTTGTAAAAAACAATTTTATTTAGTTTGTTAGTTTGCTGACAACATTATAATTTGTCTGTTTCCGTTTCGCCGACTAAAAAGAGGCTAAACAAATGTCGTCTAACCTTAAAGCAAACACCAAAACCACATGTTTCAAATTAGCCCGGAGGTTCAAAACAGCAACTCTGGTCTGTGAAAAACAACTGCAGAACAGTTTCCATGTAAACAAATTCAACTGCTATAAAAAAAAAGAGGAAAAACAACTTTTCAGTAAGTTGCGGCTGATATTTATTTAGTTGTAAGATAGACAAAGATTCTGCAAAGGAGAAAAAAAACTGAAGTCATGTCACTCTTCAAATAGAGCTTTGAGTTGAAGCCTCATCTCAGCAAGGCAGAAAGTTAACCCTTATTTGCCCAGCAGTGTGCAACCTGCAGCAGCAAACCTCAAAGTCACAAGCGTAGGTGATTAGCTGATTAGTCACAGTTATGCCGACGATTCGAAAAGTTGACGACTAATCTAATAGTCGATTAGTCGTTTGTATTCATTTTTTTAAATCTCAAAATGTGCTTTCTAATCCCACGTCTACCATTGTCTTTGACACGTGTTAATCCAGGTCAGTAGTGATGTCACAGGAAGTTTTAAAAAATTAAAATGAAAAATGTCCAATTGAATATTTGCAAGGCATAACTTATGTTCTATGGCAGCACTAAAGTGATGCATGAGGAAGAGGAACCATATTGTGACTGAGCATGATGACGCTGAAGAGGGGTTATGGTGTAGGTAAGCTAAGCTAAGCTAACGTTAGCACAAACGCTTTTCAGCGCGTAAAAACTTAATTTTACTTTCAGGAATCTTGGTATCAAAATGTTCAGCTTGCTCAGGGCATTTCTTCTTGTATTTTTGGTATTCATAAACTTCATAGTTTTTAAAATATTAAGCAAAATAAGGAAATGAATGAGAAAGTCTTCAAATTTCAAAATTTTAAGTAGATTAACAACAAGCCTTTAAATATATTCATGGGCTATGTTTTCCTCTTTTATAGCAATTTTCAAAAAATGTGGAGTTTAGCTAATATTTTAGCAACATGCTAACGTTTTGGCTAATTTGTTATCTACTTAGGTTTTTATAGACTAATTTAGAGTTTAGCTTTTATTGTAGCAACAGGTTAACGTTTTTGACTAATTTGGTTTACTGAGAAGTTTTAGGCTATTTTAGCTAGTATTTAAGCAATGTGCTAGCTTTATTGGCTAATTTGGCATCTACAGAGGTTTTTTTATGCTTATTTGGAGCTTAGCTAATATTTTAGCAGCATGCTAACGTGGCTAATTTGTTATCCACTAAGGTTTTTATTGACTAATTTAGAGTTTACCTTCTTTTTAGCAACATGCTAACGTTTTTGACTAATTTGGTTTACTGAAGAATTTTAGGTTACTTTGGAGATTAGCTAGTATTTAAGCAATGTGCTAGCTTTATTGGATAATATAGCATCTACTGAGGTTTTTTATCCTTATTTGGAGCTTAGCTATTATGTTAGCAACATGCTAACGTTTTGGCTAATTTGTTATCTACCTAGGTTTTTATAGACTAATTTAGAGTTTAGCTTTTATTGTAGCAACAGGTTAACATTTTTGACTAATTTAGTTTACTGAGAAGTTTTAGGCTATTTTGGAGTTTAGCTAGTATTTAAGCAATATGCTAGCTTTTTGGCTAATTTGGAAGCTGCTTAAGTTTGTTGGGCTAATTTGGAGTTTAGCTCATATTTAAGCAACACACTAAACATTTTTGCATCTATTAGGGATTTTTAAGCAATTTTATTATAATTTTTCCATCAATTAGGTCAACTTTAGCGCTCTTTTACAGTTCTTTAACAACGTTTTAAGTCAAATTTAACATTTTGCAAATAGCTTTAGGATTTTCAGCAAATCCCTTCAGCAATTATAGTAAATTGCATAACAATTTTCAGCATTCACACTAGCATTATCACAGGAAATCCAACTTTTCTAGTTAGCTAAATGTTTTTTGTGCATCCCTGCAACCTCTACCCTGTCGAAGCAAATTTTCTCTGCTGAAGGGAACATCTACTCTCAAAAAGATTTTCTGCAATGAAAGTAGAAATGCTAACTTTCCTGGCTATGAGAAAGAACATTGTACAAGACGTACATGGATCCATTTGTCTACAAGTGGATGCATCAGAATGGAGCAGAGCCGACAACATTTTTCAAACTACATTTTTCGTCTCCTAACGATTCGAAAGAAATAGTTTAATTTTCTTTGCATACGTCCTCATCATGACAAAAATTCCACAAAAACCTGTTAAAAACACGGAGTCTTAAAAGACTCGTATCTGGACTTGTGTGGGAATTCGTGTTGCCTTTTGCCCCCTTTTCTCTTCTTTCCTCTTCTCCTATTCTCTTATCTGTGTATGTTCTGGCAGGGTTTCAGCAGTGTGGGCTCGCCAAGTTCGGACTTTCCTGAGAGGGGCAGGCACACCCCATCCAGAGCAGACCTCCACTCCCCGGACCCGAACACACCAACCCGCTTTAATCGGTTCCACAAAGTTTGGAACAAATACGAGGAACTGAGGGGAAATAAAGGAAACTGGAAGCAGGTCCTCGGATTTGCATTGATGTCTCGGTGAACTATAGGTGCTGCGGTGGAGAATCCAAGGGAAGAGGCGTAACTCTGCGAGGCTGGAGTGGCTGTGTGGAAGAGCGAGTTCCCTGGGATGTTATTCTAACAGAGGGAGGGCAGCTGTCACAATACAACATGCTCAGGAAAAAAAAAAAAAAAAACTGAAAATGCCAAACCTTTTCCGTCTATCTTAATCCTGATGCGATACAGGCACAGGAATCTGTATGAAGACTCCACCTGAACACTTTCAGCACAAACAACCTCCTTTAGATGCTAAAGACGCAAACTATCAAAGCTCATCTCGTTATACACAAAAACATGATCTAACAAAGCCAAGATCATATCAGCATCAAGACTCATAACAACTGTCCAAAAACAAGTCCCCTGCGGTCGGATGCTGCTGTTTGCCTGCTTTGGAAAGCACAGCTGTTCTTTTTTTTCCTCCCCTCTTTTTGACAAGAGCTGACTGTGCAAAATATGACTCATCAGAACGGGAAGGCGGCCAAAATGTTGTTGGCTATAACTCTTCACAGGCATTGTAAAGCGCAAACAAAAGATCTTACCCTTCACCTGCTTGAGCGAGAAAACAGAGATGGTTGTTTCGCTGCCAAAAATACCAAGAAGCAACTTGTGCATCGAAGCTTTCAGCAAGCGACGGATTCCTAAACTAAACAGAAACCCGTTGATCCACAGACTCGCATGTTATCTAGAAACGTTGGGGGAATGGTAGAACACCTTTAAAGTTTTCGCTTTGAGGGCAGATTTGATTAAAAATACTGAAAATGTTGGATTTTTGCCAATAGTCAACAGTATTCCCAAACAGTCAATAGCCCTTATCTGATATTTATACTTTAATTTTGTTCACTGAAAGTACCATCAAATTAAAACATCTTCTAGAAATTCCATCTAAAAATGTACTTTCTGCAGAGTGGTTGTAATAGCGCAGAGAAAGCCTGCCCTCATTTCCCATCATCTCTTGTTTACACTCTCCCACTAGCTTACAGTCCCTGACACTCTAACCTAACATTAGTGGTGCAACAAAAACGGCGAGCAATACCGGAGATATCTAGCTGTAAAGATTTGAGCTAGATGGTAGCTCAGACAAGGAAAATTATGGATCTATTTGTCTACAAGTCACACCTTTGAGCTTTTTGAAACTGCATTTTTTTGTATGCTTCTGATTAGAGCTGCCGCGATAGTCGTTACTTTATATTATATGGAGTCAGAGAGTAGAAAAGTTTAAAGTTATAATGGCATTCTGAAGGCTTTTTGGACTATTTTGGCATTTATTAAAAGTTTTTTAGGCTAATTTTTTGTTTAGGTAATATTTCAGTTGCCTGCTAGCTGTTTTGACTAATTTATGATTTTTTCGTTTTTTTGGGCTAATCTGGAGTTTAGCACTATTTTTGCTAATTTAGGCTTTTTTTTGTTTTTAGGATATTTTGGTGCTTAGGTAATATTTCAGTTGCCTGCTAACTTCTTTGACAAATTTAAGATTTTCTTCAGCTTTTTAAGGCTAATCTGGAGTTTAGCTAATATTTTTAAGCTACATGCTAGCTATTTTGGCTAATGTAGGATTTTTTCTTTTTTTCTAGGCTATTTTGGAGTTTAGGTAATATTTCAGCTGCCTGCTAACATTTTTGGCAAATTTAGGATTTTTCAGTTTTTTTAAGGCTAATCTGGAGTTTAGCTAATATTTTTAGCTACATGCTAGCTATTTTGGCTAATTTAGGCTTTTTTTGTTTTTAGGCTATTTTGGAGTTTAGCTAATATTTCAGTTGCCTGTTAACTTCTTTGGCTAATTTAGGATTTTTTCATTATTTAGGCTAATCTGGAGTTTAGCTAATATTACAGCTACATGCTAGCTATTTTGGCTAATTTAGCCTTTTTGTTGTTTTTTTAGGCTATTTTGGCATTTAACTAATATTTTAGCTGGGTATCAGCTTCGGCATTTTCAGCTATCAACTTCAGATTGTAAACTAATCTTTTGTGGCAGCACTACTCCTGATTCACAATGATTTGAATAACGAAATACTCAAAAAAATTGCAGTTTTAAGCCAAATTTTCTCTAAATATGTCCTCTACGTGACTTTGCAGATTCTTACATGAAATACCCTCTGTGAACTAATAATCTAAAAGATTAAAAGATTAGAAGTCTTGTATAGCAAAACATGAGATGGATTTTTTGTGTGTATTGTGGATGAAAGGATTAAAAAATGTCAGGAAAAAAATGAAAAAAACATGTAGATCAAATCAAGATTTCAATATTTTTGATTTGTTAAAATGACAAAAACAATCACTACTTTATCTTGCATGTGTGTTTTATTTTGAAATGACAAAGTTCAACCCTGGATTATCAGTCATTTCCAACAGTAAGGCTCCAAAAAGATCAGCTGGTATTGATCCAGAAGGCTCACCACAACTATTCATGGCCTCCAGATTATGCCTGATAACCCCAGTCAATCTGCAGACCTCTCAGTTGTCCTTTTTTTTTCTCTTTCTGTGGCTCCATAAGTTTGACTTTAAACAGCAGTGCACAAACTATAAACAGCAGAACCAGCAGATTTCATGTGTGCAAACATGAGCGGGATGGGCACAAAACACACACAGACTCACATATACATTGTCCCTTTGAGGCCAGTGGGTTCCTGAGTAGGAAATGACTTGCACATGATGTGGGATCTGGAGTGTGGGAAAAACGAGGATATTTTAAAAATGTTTAAGCCTAAAATTCAAGATTTTATAGACGCAAACTTTGTTTTATTGTTGATGATTCCACAAAAAAATCCTATACAATTTGTTCACATAAGTTTTCTGCACATATATGTGTTTATAAAAAACACATTTTTCAGACTTTACTGAAATATTCACACGACTGATCCGTTTGTTTCGTGAAAGGGCTGATTTTGAATGTTTACAAACTCTCGGTGGACCTCGTAACCCCGCCATAAGTGTGCCTGCATTGTGTGCTTGTGTGTGCGGTCCTCTATCGCTCATGCCACAGGTAGTGCTGGATGCATTTGCTCTGTGGTTAATGAGTCACAGACGTGCGGGACGAGAAATGAATAAACCAGCGAATAGAAAAAAGTTTCATGTCATTCCCCTTGACTGGATCTGAATTTGTGCTAAATATTGCAGCGGGTTACAGGTGAAAGAACAAAGAGGTTTTTAGATTAAGGAAAGATTTTTAAAAAATGTAATTTTTTCAAAACAAAGTTTATTTGAATGTCATTTATCATTCATTAGGTGTGATAAGAAAGTGTTGCATAACGAGATCAAAGCTTATTAACATTGTTGTCTGGCTAGTAGGGCTACCACGATTATTCGACTAATCAATGACTAATCGACTATTAGCTAATGTTTTAGCTAAATGCTAGCAGTTTTGGCTAATTTAGTTTTTTTTTCAATTTTTTAGCCTATTTTGTAGTTTAGCAAATATTTCAGCAACATGTTAGCCGTTTTTGGTAACTTAAGCTTTTTTTAAATTTTTTAGGCTAATTTGGAGTTTAGCTAATATTTCAGCTACATGTTAGCCTTTTGGCTAACTTAGACTTTTTTCAATTTTTGGGGCTAATTTGGAGTTTAGCTAATATTTCAGCTACATTCTAGCTGCTTTGGCTAATTTAGGAATTTTACAGTTTCTTATGCTAATTTGGATTTTAGCTAATATTTCAGCTACATGTTAGCTGTTTTGGCTAACTTAGGCTTTTTTCAGTTTTTAGACTATTTTGAAGTTTAGCTAATATATCTACTACATGCTAGCTGTTTTAACTAATTTAGAAATTTTACAGTTTTTTATGCTAATTGAGTTTAAGTTTAGCTAACATTTCAGCTGTTTGCTAGCTGTTTTGGCTTACTTAGGCTTTTTTTCCACTTTTCTTGGACTAATTTGGAGTTTAGCTAATATTTCAGCTGCATGCTAGCTGTTTTGGCTAATTTTGGCATTTTTCAGTATTTTTGGCTATTTTGGAGTTTAGCTAATATTTTAGCTACATGTTAGCTGTTTTTGCTAACTTAGCATTTGTTCCACTTTTTAGGCTATTTTGAAGTCTATCTAATATTTCGGCTGCACGCTGGCTGTTTTGGCTAATTTAGGAATTTTTTTAATTTTTTTAGGCTAATTTGGAGTTTAGCTAGCATTTCAGCTGTCTGCTAGCTGTTTTGGCTAACTTAAGCTTTTTTTTTATCTTAGCTGGCTAAAATTAGCTTCAGCATTTTTAGCTATCAATTTCAGCATCTTCAGCGGCCAAATTCAGCTTACAGCATTCACACTAGCATTATCACAGCTAATGCTATATATCTAGTTTTTAGTTAATTTAAAGCTAATGATGGTTAAGATGTCTGCTTTACATCCACTTTGTGCATGACCCGATTAGTCGACTAATCGGAAAACATAATCTGATAAAATAATTGTTTGTGGCAGCACTACTGGATAGACTAGATCAACAAAGTTTTAAATGAAAAAAACAAAGAAAACTGACTTAAAATATTTAAGAAAAACAGATTTTTTTTTTCTAAAACACATCTTTTTTTTATTAAAAAGAACTACTTTTTTAGTGTTAACTTTTGTAATGACTTGTGTCCCACAAGATGGATGTTGGGGTTAAAGAGGGCGTTCGCAATAAAAGAAAAGAAGGTGGAAAGAGCGATAGGCAGAGAGAGGGGATTATTTGACCAGCGCGCTGAGAGAAAGCTCCTCGTACCTTATCATGGATAAGTAAACACCCCAGAACGTCTGGAGTTACATCATTGTCCCTGAAAATCAATAACCAGCCACTTCCTGCGCAGTGGGAAAAATCGATGACTCTGTTCACTAGATTACCTATCATTGCTCACTCACCTGAGGAGGTGCAAAGCACACACGCGCATTGCACGCAACTTATACTGTAATGCAGCGCACACACATAGTGTTAACAGAAACACACACTCTCAGTTTTGATCGAGCGGAGCCGTATTTGTGCAGCTCCAGTGCAGAGTCAGCCCATTATGGGATTAGCAGCAGCCACAGCACAGTGTAGGTCTACTGTTGAAGTCTAAAGGGGATAATGGCTCTGCAAAAAAAAAAAAAAAAAACAGATTTCTATCAGGTTTCCCACACAAACACATACAAACCCACCTGATCCTCAAATCTCTCTGATCCCCTTGCTTTCCCTCAGGTGTTTTTCTGTTCACGCTGCATGTTTTCTGCAACTCTTACAGTTTGTCGTCAAGCAGTAATGTCACTGAGTCCACAGTTGGAAGGAAACAAACAAGCATTTAACATCAATCCCAAACATTTTCACTGACAGCTGAATGTCTGGAATGTGATCCGAGCGTCAGGCGCCAATGAAGAGTCGCGGCTCGAGCTCACGTAAGACTTTCAGTGGAGGAAGAAGAAACAAAAAAAAACAACTTGTTTCCTTCTGTAAGGAGGAAGAGCTGAAAATCATCACGGGAAATTAAGGAAGATCAAAGGATCAGAAAAAAACTTCAAATAAATAGTAAGAATCAGAAAGTATTCAGAAAATGACTGAGATGGTGATTTAGTCATCGGAGTTTCATGAGCTCTCACATCACGCTGGTGTTTGGAACAATATGAGTGGTTAGCCACCGCATATCTTTCAATATTGGTTTTGAGTGTTATAACAAACATTAGCAGTGAACCGAGACTGTTAACTGTCACTTGTTTGTCTCACAGAGACGCTAAATACTGACGTTTTAACAAAAAAACCTACTCAGAAATGCAACTTTAAGCTTACTTTTCTTAATATAAGTCCTCCTCCGTTAGAAAAATGCCACAAAAACTTGCTAAAAACACCATTTTCATCAGAGTGGGTGTCTAAGAGTTTCTTGAGTCAGATCTAACTCTTTCAAAGTCTAACAAAATTACTCCAGACACCCCGCAAAGACTTCTGCTCTTTGAGTTCGAACAAAGACTTTGTCGGCGTGCCAAGTGTCCACGATGTACTTTCCTTTCACATTGCATCAGCACACTTGACTTGGTTGTCCAGTTTGGACTGGAGCCCACAAGTGAGCGCTCCTAATTTCTATCGCATCCATTGGGACTGAACCTCTTGCCTTCTGGCTGGGAGTGCAGAGAAAAGATGGGAGAACACACGTTTGTGAGAAATGATCCGTCTTTCGAACTAGTTTATTTTAATTAGAGTGACGAGTCTACGGAGCTGCAGAGGTGTCAAAGCTTTTCCACCGAGATGGGCTTTTGTCTGCTGGAACAGGATGCTGCAGGAATACAAAACAGATGTTTGGCTGAATAAAAGAAATATTTTCAGATTCCTGCTCATCTAGGTTTTTATATTAAAAATTACAGCCCTCCTTCTTTTCAAATTGAATTGTAGAACGGTTGTAGAACTTCTGAAGAGGAAATGGATTCTCTTTATGCTCCAAAGCAAAGGTTTGGCCTTCTGTGTACGAATCTGACCCTTCGTTAACCCATCAGCCAGGCTAGTTTGGACTTCCCAGCATAGCCTTGAATCAAGCATCCTGCGCTGTTGGAGGGTGCGTTCTCTAATGAGACTACCACAGGAAAGCATCGCACAATACTCGCTTCTGCTTTAAGAGGATGCAAAAAAAAACAGATTGTGTGCACTCAAAGAAGAACTGTGCAGAAGAACTTTAAAGAACTTTTCGAAGACGCACTCAAATGAAAATCCTATTTTTAACATTTTTTGTGGCAATTCTGATGTAGGATAAATATTAAAAAATATAAATATGAAAAAAAAACTACCTAAAAATTGAGGTTTCTGAGTATTTCTTTATTTAAATTGTTGTGAATCAGGAGTAGGTGATGTAGAAAATACGCTGGGCGTGCCAAAAGCTCCCTACCCCAAGCAAGGGGAGGGGAATGGGGGCGGGGTTGGTCCACAACAATGGTCCCGCCCACAGCTCAGAGGCAAATTTCTAACAAACTATTGCCACTCTGCAGAAACTATTTCCTTGAAAACAAAAAAAAAAGCAAAAACATAGTTAAAATACTATTGGGAATGCTTTTAAAATAGATCCAAAGACGACTGGAGTGGGTCTTTATCTGGAAAAAAAAATGAAGTAATGCAATATTTTAGTCAAGACTGCTTAATAAATAAAGGGTGCAACGTCTGAGACAGACGTATTGAAAGAAAACCCCCTCAGACCCAGCATCTCATGCAGACAATGGACGGTGGAACTGTGCCATGAGGGAAGGCTGTTGTCCAGTCACTGGGCAACTGGGGCAGCAGATGGTCATCTTCCCTTTGACTAACACCAATCTGGAGGAAAGGGAGAGGCGAGGCTCGTCAGAGTGGTCGGTGAACGGGAACCTTTCACAGTACATGGGAATGACTCACCCATAATGCATAAAGCAAATGATCTGGACACTGATCGTCTGCAAGGCCCGAGCCGCCGCACGGAAGCGTAGAGCTCACCCGGCCAAAAACCCAGCTTTAAGTTGGCTTTTGTGATGAAAAAGTCAAACAAACAAATTTGGGTAAACCACAAACACGGCAGCAATGCTCCATCAAGAAGCAAAAGGAGCAAAAAAAAGGTCAAGTCTGAGAGGAGGGAGAAAGAAAAACAAAGTTTGGTATCCTGTTGACCAGCTCATGCGGCTCCGCGTTAGAGTTTTGATTGCCGTGCAGAAGTATGTGAGAGGTAAGAGCCTAACCCTGCAGCGTACGATCTCTCATTTCTGCTGTTAACAGAGGAAAAGAAACATCAATCCAGCATTTTCCCCCTTCATCCTAATTTTCTCTTAGGAGTCGTGTTTTGTCGCGGTCAAACCCAAAACAATAGTCATTCTGCACAAATAAAGGGCTCACGGGCCACAGCAGGATGGAAGAGACAGGACAGGACGTCAGCCAGTTGCTCTGTTTTGTTGCTAGATGTACAGTACAAAAAAGAAAAGCAGCTTCACATGAATGGAGCCTCTGTGTGCCGAGCAAAGCAAACCGCCGTCAAGTAAACATGTTTGTTAGAGAGTTACATCACAGCTGAGGTATGAGCTCGCTCGAGTCAGGCAAAGACGAGGGCAAAGAAAAGAGAATGACACAGCAAAGAGGGAAAAAAAGAGGGCACGTCATCAATTAACACAGGAGCTGAGAGATTACTGCAGGTGGTGTGAGTGGAGTCATGAAGGCGAGGAAAACAATAAGCAGGCGTGTTGATGCATCTGAATTAATCTGTTGAGGTAATAAGCCTTTCGTGGGCGTGTGGACGTGAAAAGGCCGCGTTTTGACCTACGGCGCCACATGACCTGAGGCTTTCTTGAAGAGCTTCAAGCTCTTTACCCACATTTCAACAAGGTAGTTCAGATCTGTGGCAGAATTCTGCTACTCAACTTTAACAAAAATGAACAACAACATCAAAAGATGATTTTTTTATTACTTTAATCTCAAAAAGTAGTACACTTTAAGTTAATTTTAAAAGACATACTTGAATACAAGTTTAGCTAGTCGACTAAAGACCAAGTACGTGAAGTATAGGTAGTGTTCTAATGCCGCGTTCCCAATGAGTAGTCCAGACCGGACCGATATTTTGAGTGCTTCCATTATAAAATGGACTGATTCGGATCATTTTTGGTCCCCCCGCTGTTTGTAGATCTATAGAAAAATAGAACAGACCAGTTACCCAGCCAGCAAGGCCAAGTGGGCCCCATATGGGTTAAAAGTGGGCAGAAAATCTGGGCCCTAAATGGGTTTGTCTGCTGTTTCCAGTAGGCTCTCAGTGGGCTGGCTCATTATGCTAACCAGTTACCTGGTGGACAGCTTAGGGAGTTCCGTTACCCAATGTCCGGCCAAGAAAGCGATTGCCGCGCCTAGGGGTCGGCAGAGCTAGCGAATTCCATGCTGAGGGGTCGATAGAGCTAGCGAGTGCCACGCCCAGGAGCTGGCAGAGCAAGCGAGTGCTGTGGTCAGGGGTTGGCAGAGCTACCAGGGTCGTGCTCAGGGGCCGGCTGAACAAGCGAGTGCCGTGCCCAGGGGCCAGCAGAGCAAGCAAGTGCCGTGCCGAGGAGTTTGCAGAGGAAGCGAGTGCCACGCCCAGGGGTAGGTCTAGTTAGCGAAATGCCGCGCCCAATGACCGGCAGAGTTAGCAAGTGCCACGTCAAGGGCCTGGCAGAGCATGTGAGTGTCGCACCCAGGGGCCAGCAGAGCAAGCAAGTGCCGCGCCGAGGGGTTTGCAGAGGAAGCGAGTGCTGCGCCCAGGGGAAGGTCTAGCTAGCAAAATGCCGCGCCCAGGGGCAGGTCTAGCTAGCGAAATGCCGCGCCCAGGGGCCGGCAGAGTTAGTAAGTGCCACGTCAAGGGCCTGGCAGAGCATGCGAGTGCCGCACCCAGGGGCCAGCAAACTGGACCAGTCCGGTCTGGACCGCTTAGTGGAAACGAGGCATACCTGAATACTTCTTTAGACGTAATTGGAACATTTTAAGTTTACAATGTATAGATAGTATGCAAAAAGTAAAATTTTAACTATACTGGCTCCCTTTTAGCATAGACAAAGTTCACTAATAGTACACTGAAATAGACTACTTTTGCTAAGGGTTAGTTGGATCATCCACTGTCTACACCAGATTGCATAAATAAAAGTTTTGCATGTAAAAATTAAAAAAAATATATAGGGAAACAGAAGCATGAAGATGAAGGTGTTTTTTTTACCAATCTGAATGCTCAATGGGTCACCTTTCCCTTTTGCATCCATCTTTGCACCCCTGCTTTGTTAAACCAAGTCATAAGCGTTTGTATGTTGGTTTTTTAGCGACTGATTTGACCCCAAGTCCTGTTCCGAAGCCAGTTTTCTGACCGCCAAGTATATTTCATATAAACCACAAAGAGCTGGTTTGGAATTAGAAGCATACCCCATAAAAAAGAGGCCTTCACAGCTCACACGCATGACAAAAACACCTCTGAGAAGGTAAAAACCAATAAAATATTGCTTTTAAATGTCTAAAAGTAAAATTATGTTGTACTTTTTATTACAAATGTTTTATTTATTGTTGAGGGAAAACACAAAATCTGCCAAAGCTGTTAGTTCTAGTTATAATCACCGTCTAAAAACCTTCTCGTTGCCTAATCCGTTCTAGCTGGTTTCCTTTGTTTCATATCGTCTTACTTGACTTCCTTGAGGCAAACAACAGACTGCACTTCTTGTTGATAGAGAAATAAGGAATGTAGTTTAAGCACAATTCAAAGAAAGCCTGAGGTTTGTTATGCGACTAAATTTACTGAGAGGCATTCCTCTGTGAAGGTATAGGTATGTAGAAACACTGCTGTTTCCTACGTGAGTAACATAAACACCTTTGGAGAACTTTCTGAGTATGTGGCATTTAAAGTATATGCATTTCCTGTTAGAGTTGGTGGTTATGTCATTCTCTAGTTCAATTTGTGACAGAAAACTCTAAAGATGAAGAAAACCTTTTTCTTTTTGAACCATTCCATGGTCTGTAGAGTCAACAGACCATGGCTACATTGGACACTCAATGTCTGCTAGTCCTCTAAGTCTTCCATGTTCAAGCTGCAATCCAAAATTCTGAGTGTTTTTTTCTTGAAAAACTGTAGATAAACTAAAATTTACCAAACATTTTAACTTTTAATCCCCAAAACAGCTTTCCTTAGAAGTCTTTTTGAAGTATATAGTCATAAACGCAGGCCACTAGGGTTCAAGATGCAGCTTAAAGGACTTTTCTGGTGTTTTTTTCCAAACATTGTCTGATCTTGGAGTAAATTGCTCACAGTCCTCTCTTAGGAGTAGTAACTGTGTTTGAAGACAAGTGAATGATTGTACTCCAAGAAAATCTGGGTTGCATTTCCTCTTTGGGATTGGATGCTAAAGATCGACCAACTATCACCTAGCGTGCTGATATTGTTTTAAAAGACTGTATGAGATCTTAGAAAGATCTGAACATTTTCTTCAAACATACAAGCTTCATCTGTTTGTTCAGATGAAGGGAGAGAAGAAAGTGATGGCTGTGGAAAAATAAAGGGAAGGGGTAATGGTCTTGGACCTGCAGCTTATAGTAAGCCATATTTCTTCCCCTTTGGGGTCCCAGCAGAGCGAGCTTCGGTTTGATGAGTAGCAGGCCCCCTCAAATCAACAGATGCTATGACTCAGATTCTAGCAAATTTGACAGCTCTGCCAAAGCAAGAGAAAAAAAAGCGTGAAACATACCATGACTATCTCCATATGTGACTTTCTAAGGAAAAATTGTGTTTTGGGTATTTTAACATGTTCTCGTGGCATTTTTCAGATGATGAGGGACAAAAGAGGAGTTTTAGTTGAGGACTTTCTTTAGTTACTCGTCAGCATTGTCCTGCCTGTTGAACCTTCTCTCTTATCAGAGCCACTTGGACAGACTCCTGCTGTTATAACTCAAACCATAAAAAGCATTGGCAATGTCTCATATTTTCTAAGAAATACATAAAAAAACAAGACTTTCTCCTGGAAAAGTGGTTGAAGTCAGAGAGGCTTTGTTTGGAGTCTTTGGGGCTTGTAGGGAAAGTGGGACAGTGCAGGCTGTTTGTGTAAAAGGAAGAGAGGGAGGTTTCTGGACAAAGTTCAGATTGTAATTTGGAATCCACATTTGCTTAGGACTGCTGATGCAATTGGCACTTCTCAAGCGTGACATTTAGTTAATGAGTCTGCATAGACAATGGTCAGCTTGTGATGTGAAACACAGTTTGTTATAACATGTATACTATGGAATGTGTTGCTTGCTTTTACAAATACAACTTTTGAACTCTGAGCTTATTGAAATACCCCAACAAGTAAGTACTACTGTTTTTTGGGAACTCAAACCTAAATTCTTTGACATATCTAATGCTAGGACAGCACCTATCTGAACCAAATCCTTTGTCATCCCAGTTACGGTCTACAAATAAAAAGCGATACGTGAAATCTGAGAAGTATGACTATAGATGTTTTATGGCTGTAAAACTCCTCACTCAATACATTTTTCTGAGACACATATGAACATTTTCACACTTTTTGTCTTTTGTTTAAACTCTAAGTCCAAACCGTAATAGAAAAAGAGGTCCAGTAGTCCATTCGTGGATTCAGTGTTTTGCAAAATTTTTCAGTGCAATTTCGCTTGTTTTCTATAATGAATATTGAAAATTATTTAAGGTTTAAGTTGATTTATTATGGAATAATATTCTTGGCTTTTTATTATTCATAATAATGTTAAAAAGTTACGGTTTTAAAGTTTTAAAAATCTGCTAGCATTTTGGACTATTTTGGCATTTACTTAGACTTTTGTAGGCTACTTTGTAGTTTAGCTAATATCTGAGCAACATGCTAACTGTTTTGGCTAATTTAGTATTTTTTTGGCCGTTTTGAAGTTAGGCTAATATTTACATGCTAGCTGTTTTGGCTAATTTAGTATTTTTAAATGTTTTTTCAGACTATTTTGTAGTTTAGCTAATATCTGAGCAACATGCTAACTGTTTTGGCTTATTTAGGCTTTTTTTCAATTTTTTTGGCTCTTTTGAAGTTTAGATATTTTTTTCAGCCACATGTTAGCTGTTTTTGGCTAACCTAAGATATTTTCATTTTCAGCTTCAGTGTTTTTAGCTATTAATTTCAGCATCTTCCGCTATCAGCTCTAGCATCTTCAGTGGTCAAATTCAGCGTACAGTATTCACACTTCAATTATCACAGGTAATGCTATATATCTAGTTCATAATTATGTTAAAAAGTTAAAGTTTAAAAATTTAGTTTTTGGTTGTTTTATAAATGTTTATCCTGTTTGGCCCGCGTGGATTTTGTCCCTTGTGAGATTGACTTTGACACCCCTGCTGTAGACCACAGTCTCCACTATGCCGTGTCTCCTGTATATGATGCGTTCAGCTCGTCATATCTACTGTACTCCTACGAGCTACGAACGCCAGTATAGTAGTTGGCGATGTTTACTCCTATGAGTCTTGCCTACATCAGCAAAAATGTTCAGCTATTCTTTCAGCTCTAGATCAGATAGAGCCTTTTGGTATCCCGATTTTATGTACCAACTCAAATGGTCATGGACCACAAAGTACTGTTGTACAACTGACCTCTGAGCATGCTCTGTTCTGTGCAACCGTACTGTTCTCAAGTCTAGAGAACAGATCTGCGGAATACTTCTTAGAAGAAACCAATTGAAACCGAGGAATCACAGCAACCAAACACACCGTACTTTGGGGTCAAACGTACTACTGAAATTATTGGTGTACTGCGAGTAAACCTCAAGTGGACAGCTCCTGCTTTTGCATCGATTCCTGTGGTACATATATGAGCACAACTCCATGACTCCTTATAGGGTTGAGATACAGAGATGCTGACCAAGGCTTTAAAAACAGCGACCTGACCATACCAAACTACTTTGATGTTCAGGGGAGAACCACGACAGTTGGAGTTGCATAATACACAGGCTTACTTATTATCACAATTATCGATAGTTTGAGTTCAGCACTCCAGTAACCCAAACCGACAAACCCTTTAAGGTTGAAAACAACTTTACAAAGTGGATATAGAATTTGGTGCCAGTAAAGACAGTTCCCACCTTTAATACAATTACACATCTGAAAGGGTTTTAATGTGTGAATTGGTTGTATAGCCTTTTTTTTCAAAATCAGAGTATTCAGCAACCTTTTCATGTCATTATTGATTCCAATCAAGTAAACAAACATTTGTATTTTATCCAGATAACATCAAAATGTAGGATTTGATTGTGTTAGTCGCACAACAACAAGGTCTTCAAAGGTCAAAACAACATCACCCAAACGGAAAGTCCAGACACTCTGATGTTTTGCAAGAGAATTGATATTTCATCAACGATGAAGAGGTGATAACCACAAACAGAAAGTGTTTTTTCTGCATGTCTGAGCCATCGGCAGTGACCATGTGCCCTCTCGGCGGGTATCAGTGACGCGAGCCAAGTGATAAAATATAAAATTACCAAAAACAGGCTGGTTTGTGACAGCATTTTCACAAGCTCTGACATCATTCTGTGAGAAACTTCATCCATGTTTCCTCTTATCTGTCTCTGACCTCAGGGTGGTGCACCCTGTTTGCTCGCCTCACATCACAGAGGAGAGCCGCGTCCCGTTTCCCATCTGCACTCTCAGCAACTGCAGGCGCGCATGTGTCGAGCGCACATGCGAGGCCACACAGCCCGCTTTGTGAAGCTGAAAGGCTTTAAGGAAGCCTGGCCGAGACTGTAGCTACACAGGAAGGAAAAGAAGCCGCCCATGAATCTGAAAAAGGAAGCAGCCAGGAAAGACGGCACGCACACACAACGCACACACGGACACGCATATTTTTGGTAGTTTTGAACTTGAACACTAACTTTTACAATAAATTGGTCTTTAAAATTGTTAAAAGTTGTCCAACAAAAGTCTTTAAAAATGGAAAAACTGTGATAAAAGACAAACAAGTGACTTCAGTATTGGCTAGAATACACCAAACACACCATGTTGTGTGCTACTTTTTATCATCATGACACTATAAACAACTACATTTGCAGGATTTATAAAAAAATCAAATAGAGCCCTTTACTTGTTTGACCAATCAGATGGATCTTTTCTATGTTGACTTTTTTTTACTGTTGCAGTGAAATGGAAATATATTATTTTTGTTTTTTTTTTTTTGCTATTTGTTTACATATCCCAAGTCAAACTTAATCGCAATATTGATCACTTTTATCGCAAGTTTTGCTCATATTGTGCATCCCTATATTGGTGAAAAGCCGATATGAAAAGCCGCTTTTCTCGGCGTCAGCTGATTCACGTTTGTGACCATCCAGGGGTCTCCAAACTACGGCGCTCCTCCACATTTGGCCCCGCCCCCAGAACTGTTTTGGCTAAATTAGACATTTTTTCCAGTTATTTAGGATAGTTTAGCATTTAGCTAACATTTCAGCTACATGCTAGCTGTTTTGGCTAAATTAGACATTTTTCCAGTTTTTCAGGCTAATTTTGCATTTAGCCAATATTTCAGCCATATGCTAGTTTTTTTGGCTAATTTAGCCTTTTTCCAGTTTTTAAGCTAAATTGGAGTTTAGCTAATATTTTACCCTTATGATCAAATCAAATCAAATCAATCTTTATTTATATAGCACTTTTCATATAAAGGAATGACACAAAGTGCTTTAAAAGAAAAACAGAACAGTGCAAGTAATATAAAAACATGCAATAAAATTAAAATTAAAAATTAAGAACCCCTGCTCCAAACCAGCAGACAATACCACCACCCCTTTCTTACCACCCACTCCCTAACTGATAGAAATGGACAATAGAAAAATAGGCTGAGCACATAAATTGGTTTTTGGACACTAATAGTAATTGGGACATCCCTTTCAATGAACAGCCGCAAAGCCAGTCAAATGCAGCATCACAGACAGGGTCCCGCCTCACCACAGCTAGGCGGTGATGCAGGTCCCCATCCAGAGCTGCAAAAGCTGAACAGCAGCTGACCCAAAGAGAGAGAGGACCCAAATGAGGAAGCACTGGATATAAAACTTAAGAATAAATAAAATTTAAAAACGAGAATAAAAAGTAAAAGTAATAAAGAAATAGACAATAAACAATAGCTGCTTTGGCTAAATTAGACATTTTTCCAGTTTTTCAGGCTAATTTGGCATTTAGCTAATATTTAAGCTACATGCCAGCTGTTGTGGCTAATTTAGGCTTCTTTCAGTTTTTTCAACTAATTTGGCACTTCGCTAATATTTTAGCTAGCAATCAGCTATCAACTTAAGCATTTCCAGCCATCAGATTTAGTGTTTTTAGCAATTAATTAAAGCATGTCCAGCTATTAATCTATCACAGGTAATGCTACATGTCTTGTTTATATAATGTTTTTGTATTATTTTTTTCTGTGAAGATTACAGAAAGGATTTTTTTTCATTTGGCTACGTGTGGCAAAACCATCAATCTTTACATTTAGGCTGTGATTGTTACACTTTTTCTGTTAGCAAACAAACCGATCGCGGCCCCCCTATCAGAGAAGAAAACAGTTATGTAGCCCTGACATGAAAAGGTTTGGGGACCCCTGACACAAATGGTCAAAGAGTTACGGTACATAACAGTTGTATTGAAGTGTTGCTTGTGACATCTCTGGTGTTAAAGCATTAAGGAAAAAGTTGCAATTTTTTTTCCAAACAGTAAAAGGAAGAAGGATCTCATTGTATAAGTGCGTCTTTTTATCAGAAATAGTGTTGTGTATTACTGTGCATCATGTCGAATACTCAAGAAATGAATAATTCCTATATTTAATTAATCAAATCTTACTTAAGTGTCTTTTTTGTTTTTTTTTAATCAATGCTTTTCATCATTTCTGTAATGAGTTTGATACCTCTGGGTGATTTTTTTTCTTGTTTTGTCTACAATTAATGAAATAGATTAAATCAACTAATCAAATGTTTGCTTAAATTACCTGATAATTTGATGTTTTAATTAATAAAAAAATATCCAAAAAGCCGCCAACAGTTTTCTTCCTGGGGAGTACAGAATGCAGGATGACGAGCTTTCTCTTGCTTTCAATCAGGAAGGGTGCAGTCACTGCAGATTCCATGTTTTAAATTTGCTCCAGTTGTTTTTTGCTTACGCACTCCAAGGAAAGTTCAACAAACTTTAATAGCAGTCATGCCAATATAAAACAGTAACACACGGGTCACAGTTCAGTGTGTTATCACCTCTAGAAACCTTGACAACCGGTAAAGCTAAACAAACGCATGACAGCTGTACGTTTAAAATAAAAACACACTTTTGCCAACTGGACAAATGTTTCATTTGTTGGGCTTGTAATTGCCATTTAACCTTATTTTAATATTAAAAAAATACTTTCAATTTGCCTTTCCTACATCTCGTTACACCCAATTTTAGTCTAGGGTATCCACATCTGGATGGGAGATCTTGGTGAGATTTGAACCAATTCCACATTTGGCACAAGTATCGGGTAGCGACCGTCCAGTGAGAACACCATATGTTAACGTGTGTTATTTTAGCATATTCTTGAACATGCATCACATGCCTGCTGTGAATGTAGCTTAAGTATAAATCAGAGAGAATTAGATCAAACTAGGACTGCCATGATTAGACAACTAATTGACTATTAAAATAGTCGACGACTAATTTAATAGTCGATTAGTCGTTACTTTATATTATATGAAGTCAGAGTGTAGTAAAGTTGAAAGTTATAAAGACATTCTGCTAGCTTTTTATCCTGTTTTGAAGTTTAGCTAAAATTTCAGCTACATGCTAGCTGTTTTAGATAATTTCGTTTTTTTTTTGTGTTTTTTATGCTGTTTTGGAGTTTTGATAATATTTCATCTACATGCTAGCTGTTTTGGCTAATTTAGGCTTTTTTTGTTTGTTTGTTTTAGGCTGTTCTGGAGTTTAGCTGATATTTCAGCTACAGCTAGCAGCTGTAGAGCTAGCTGTTTTGGATATTTTTTTAGGTTGTTTTGGAGTTTAGCTAATATTTCAGCTACATGTTAGCTGTTTTAGATAATTTAGTTTTTTTATGCTGTTCTGGAGTTTAGCTAATATTTCAGCTACATGCTAGCTGTTTTGGCTAATTTAGTTTTTTTTGTTTGTTTGTTTTAGGCTTTTTTGAAGTTTAGCTAAAATTTCAGCTACATGCTAGCTGTTTTAGATAATTTTGTTTTTTTGTTGTTTTTTATGCTTTTTTGGAGTTTAGCTAATATTTCAGCTACATGCTAGCTGTTTTAGATATTTTTTTTTTTTCCTTTTTTATGCTGATTTGGAGTTTTACTAATATTTCACATACATGCTAGCTGTTTTAGATAATTTAGCTTTTTTTGATATTTATGCTGTTTTGGAGTATAGCTAATATTTCAGCTGGCTATCAGCTTCAGCGTTTTTATCTATCAATTTTAGCATTTTCAGCTATCGTCACTAGCATCTTCAGCAGACAAATTCAGATTACAACATTCACACTAGCACCGTGCAGCTATAAATAGCTTTTAGTTAATTTAAAGCTAACGATGGTTAAGATTTGTGCTTTACATCCAGTTTACACATGACCAGATTAGTTCATTAATCGGAAAAAAATAATCAGTGATTAGTCGACTATTAAAATAAACGTTTGCGTCAGCACAACATCAAACCAATAGTTCTCTACAAAAGTATCGACTTGCTTTCCCCTCATCTTAAGCCGGCCTTCATAAAGAGATGCAAAAACATGCACAGTTCAACCAGAGGTGGTTGCCTGGGGTTCAAAGGAGGGGGGGTTCTATTTCTCACAGGCATGCTAATAGATATCTAGCTAACGATATTTCTCTGTAATCATCTAACTGAAGGGGTCAAAAACATTTCGCCCCCTCAGGACAAAAATGGGTGGGGCCGTACTTGCAAGTGTGTACTTTGTGTGCCTGCGTTACCAACTGCCGCTGGCAACTCCTTTCATGCGACACAAACAGCTAAACTCGAAGCTTATTGGCTATCGCTGGCAGAAGAAAACAATTTACACCAACCCTTCAAAAAGGGAACTCAATCTGCTGAGCAAAGTTTACACTTTCTGTTATGGTAGGGTTGAAAATAAAGTTTTTATATTTCTCTTTTGCAGGAATTTTCAAGTTTTTGCATCATTTTCACAGAGGAGTATTCGTCAGCCAAGAGCGATGTAGTGCATATTTTAATATGATACAATAAAATGTATCACAACTGGGAGAAAATGCATGAAAAACATTAACAAAGGGAATTAAAAAGGGAGAAGTTCCATTCACAAAGCTTCCACTGAGAGCCATTTCTAATTTGGAGACTGATTTAAAACCCCACAGTTAATAAAAGTAAACTTCTGCTGAAATGAAGTGACTGCGTCATGAATCAGTGTGGCTAATGTTCTCCAGATCTTCACCAGTGAAGGCAGCTGCACAGGCGATCCGCCAACAAAACCACTTTCATTCTATCATCTCCCTTTCATTTTAATGTCTTTTCACTATCTCCTTTTTTTTACCTCTAGGAGAACAAATATAAATCTGGCTACATAGCAGCACTTTCTGGCCCTTCCCTTTTCCTGTGTTGTCAATACTTTCCTTTATATTCCTGCTGCCTCCAAAATGTGTGTTTCTCCAATCGGGAAACAAATGGGAGAGTTTGTCGGTTGAGGACACGGCAGAATGTCACACAGGAGTGACAAAGCACAAAAATAAACTGCGTGCAGCTGTCATTTGGACTTTGGCATTGCAGAACAATGAGAGGTCAGTATCTCGGGTAATAAAGCTTATGATTTAAGCATAAGACATTATTAGGACTCCGCACATTCTTGGGTAAATATACAGAGAAAACATTGCAGCACGCCATTTAGTTTGTACACGTAGAGAAAGCAACTTGATTCATTTAGATCACGTGTCAAAGTCAAGGCCCCGGGGCCGGCTCCGGCCCTCCAGATCATTTTATTTTTATTAATGGCCCGATGTTAACTTGCGATTATTTTTAACTTGTATAATTTTGACAAAAATATTCTTATGGAGAGTAAAATATTGAAAGTTATTTAAGGTTTAAGTTGATTTATTCTAGAATAATATTCCTGCCGTTTTATTTTTCATAATTATGTTAAAAAGTTACAGTTTTTAAGTTTTAAAAATTGTCATTCTGCAAGATTTTTGGATTATCTTGGTATTTGCTAAGATTGTTTTTAGGCTATTTTTGAGTTTAGCTAATATTCCAGCAACATGCTAGCTGTTTTTTTAGGCTTTTTTCAGTTTTTTTAGGCTTTTTTCAGTTTTTTTAGGCAGTTTTTCGTTTATTTTTTTCAGCTACATGCTAGCTGTTTTGGCTAACTAAGGGTTTTTTTAGTGTTTTAGGCTATTTTGGAGTTAGGCTAATATTACAGCTACATGCTAGCTGTTTTTTTGTAATTTAGGCTTTTTTTCAGTTTTTTAGGCAGTTTTACGTTTAACTATTTTTCTTCAGCTACATGCTAGCTGTTTTGGCTAACCTAAGGTTTTTTTTTTATTTTTATTTTTTTGCTTTTTAGGCTAATTTGGCATTGGGCATGATATCAGCTTCAGCGTTTTCAGCTATTAGCTTTAAAGTTACGCTTTTAAAGTTTAAAAAACTTTCGTTTTAGTATGTTTAATACATTTTTTATCCTTTTTTGGGTGTGATTTGGAGTTCGACATCCCTGATTTAGATATTTTAAGTCAAAGAGCAGATTGTTTTTAAAGATCCGATCATCTTTTGATCTATTTTCAAATCTTTCTCAAAAGTCTATAGTTTATAATATAGTTTAAGCCAAAATAAAAAAAAATAGTTTCATTTTCTACGACATAGTTTCTGCAGAGCGGCAGGAGTTCATCAGAAAAACATCACAAAAACATTATTTTTCAATTATCTGCTCTTTATTCACAATGATTTTAATAAAGAAATACTCAGAAATGCCATTTTAAGACTCATTTTCTTAATATAGGTCTTCCATCACCAAAAATGTCACAAAAACATGTTAAAAACACAGTTTTCATCAAAGTAGGTCTTTAAACTTTGTTTAGGCTGCTGAGTTTTTTTGGTTATACTATAACTATGTCAATGATTGCAGCAGTAAGCTTTTTCACAAATCATTCAGTTGCTTTTTGTACTCATTATTTTGTCAATTGCTCCATAAAAAACAGGAAAACAAATTGAAAAAACTGAGAATCAACCTTATCTCTTGGTTTGTTAAACTATAGACTGAAACAACCGATCATGTATTGATCTTTTTAAAAATAACTCACTATTGATGGCAAACTTTACACAATATGATTGTGTTCATAAGCGATTTGCAAATTCTTGTACAATCGTTAAAAAATGAGTTTGATCCGGCAAAAACTTTCTTCTCCGCAGGATTTCGAGGTTCGATGAAGTTATTGATGGTCTTAGAACGGATTCTACAAACAAGCAGAGCCATCCAAACAGCAGAACTCTTGAAGATTTGGAAAGAAGTTATCTTATCACACAAACAGGTTTCAGGGGCTAACATGGGCAGTCGAACATTTTTGTCTTCATTAGGGGCGTAGGGAAAAATCGGTTTGCCGAAATTATTGCGACATTTCATTTGGCAATACTTAAAATGCTGACAAGGCGATATTTAATTAATTAGTTATGAGTGTCTTTACTTTTGTAAACCCCCGACTGCTACTTAGCAGGAGAGCTTTAAAAAAATTAATTTTACCAATTTTATTACAATAAAGGACGCATTAATATTCAAGTAAAGTTTTTTTCTAAGTCATACTCTTAAAAAAATTTGTGAAAAAATCGTTCTTACAATCTTGGGATATATATCGCGATATGTATTATATCGTGAGACATGCATATGGGATACATATCGCCAGATACTTGCAAATACACAACCATAGTTTTTATATTAAAAGTCACAGTGTTTCTGACCTTTTCATTGCCCTTTTTATCAAAAGTGAAACTAACTTTACTGGGTATAATTCATTAGGAAACTAAAAGAATTGATGATATTTGAACGTCATAAAGCAGGAAATAACAAACACCCAAGCAATCAATGCTGATCAATCAATGCCAATCAATGCAATAATGCTCAGTTTACAGAAAAATTATTCACACAGGATAACAAAGTGTAAGAATGAAAACTTTGGAACTAAAAAGAAATTGTCTAATCGTTCACCAAACTAAAATTTGCAGGATACATTTTGAAAAACAAGTCTATTTACTAAAAAGAAAAAAGTGGAATATTCCACTATAGTGACTCCCAGCTCTCTAAAAATAGTTCCTTACCAACATGACTGAACATGAATCCCAACTGGTCCTCCCTCACATACATGCATCAACACTAAAAATGTACAAATTCTATGAATGGAAAACTATTTGGGGCAAAAATGTGTATTTTTGCTCAATACTCAGTCCTTGATTTCTAATAGTTCTGATCATCTTGTTGTCTAATACAACATTATTTTTAATTGGATGTGTCGATTTCGTCTAGTTTTGGTAGAAAAAAAATTTCCATCTTGATTTGAAGCTGAAGTTGGAATTTCTGCACAAAAGAGACTTGAAAGACGTCTGAGAGACACAAACATGGACAAAATGATTGAGAAGCTTCAGTTAAGGAAAGTGAAACCCGTTTTTGTTTGATTAGTATGTTTTGCAGACCCACTCCGATCAACTTTTGATCTAGTTTTAATAATTATGAGTTGTGGCCAACCCCGCTCCCAATCCCTGTCACCCAATTGGGAGCTTTTTACAGTCTCTACCGCTATCATACAGCCACTAACATTACTGGTGAAACAAAAAAAATACAAATTTTTAATGAAACATTCTTATTCAAACAGCACTTTTTCAATGTGAGCAAATAATACTGAGAAAAGCATTTTTAAGCTTAATTTTCTTTATATACGTTCTCCATTTTCAGAAAATGAACATGTTATAAACACCCAAAACACATTTATCATTGGAGTCAAAATCACTTTTAGAACTAGAAAAGTTGCATTACCCACAATAATGCGAGTATCAATGCTTTTCTGAAAGTAGTCGCTGAAGATGCTCAAGCTTTTTGACGAAAATGGTGACGCAATTTACTTTAATTGCAAAAAGAGATTTTCTGAAAAAGCAAAAGATATTTGAAGACTGCAAATTTTCTTTAAAGAACTATGAAATAATGCTGAAGTTGATCTACATTTCTGAAAAATGTGTAGTAAAATTGCTTTAAAATCCTAATACATGCCAATTTTGCAAAAGTATTTAGGTTTTTGCTTGAATATGAGCTAAACTCCAAATTAGTCTTAAAGTCCTCAGTAAACTAAATTAGTCAAAAACGTTAGCATGTTGCTAAAATATTAGCTAAACTCCAAATAAGCATAAAAATCTCAGTAGATGCCAAATTAGCCAAAAACGTTAGCATGTTGCTAAAATAGAAGCTAAACTCCAAATTAGCCTAAAAAACCACAGTAGATGCCAAATTAGCCAAAAACGTTAGAATGTTGCTAAAATATTAGCTAAACTTCAAATAAGCATAAAAACCTCAGTAGATGCCAAATTAGCCAAAAACGTTAGCATGTTGCTAAAATAGAAGCTAAACTCCAAATTAGCCTAAAAAACCACAGTAGATGACACATTTGCCAAAAACGTTAGCATGTTGCTAAAATATTAGCTAAACTCATAATTAGCATAAAAAACTTTTAAAAAGCTAGAACATTTCTGAAATACTAGCTAAACTCCAAAATTTCCTAAAATTCCTCAGTGAACTTAATTAATGAAAAATGTTAGCCTGTTGCTAAAATAGAAGCTAAACTCTAAATTAGCCTATAAAAATCTCAGTAGATAAAAAATTAGCCAAAAACGTTAGCATGTTGCTAAAATAGAAGCTAAACTCTAAATTAGTCTAAGAAACCCAGTAGATAACAAATTAGCCAAAAACGTTAGCATGTTGCTAAAATAGAAGCTAAACTCTAAATTAGTATAAGAAACCCAGTAGATAACAAATTAGCCAAAACGTTAGCATGTTGCTAAAATAGAAGCTAAACTCAATTTTTTTTTAAAAGTACCATTAAAGATGAAAACATAGCCCATGAATATATTTAAAGGCTTGTTGCTAATCTACTTAAAATTGTGAAATTTGAGGAATTTGTCATTAATTTCCTATGGGGCATGCTTTGCTCAATATTTCCACAACTATTAAGTTTATGAATACCAAAAATACAGGCAGTAATGTCCTGAACAAGCTGAATGTTTTTATATTTAAAAGTTTGATTGAGTTTTTACGTAAAAAAAAAAAGACAAAAGCAGGAAAATTGTGTGAATGTCTTCAAGTTGGGTTTTTCTTCGATTAGGAAAAAGGTCTCCACAGGTTTTTCCACATTGGAATGTAAGCTTTACGCACACATGGAGCTTCTCCGTGGGGGAGAAGAACATGTAGCCCCCCCATTCATTTAGCATACCCTGTTTGTTTTTGCTCCACCCCCTCCACGCCTGGATCAGGGATTAGTGGTGGTCACCCCACTTTTCTCCCTCTAGCTGTCCCTCACAGCTTGCCACCTCAGCGTTTGGCCTGTTTGGACAGGAAAGCCCTCCACCAGCTGCCTACAACAACACGCCGGCCTCAGTCGAGCTCCCACAGAGATGAGAGACACAATATAACAACATTAGAGAAATATGTATCTATGACGACTGGGTGAAAAATAAACTCAAACGATTCTTTTTTTTATTTCATTGAAACTATAGCTTTTAAACAAATAAATATCCCTTAAAATATGTTTTTGTCTAAATTGAAAGGTTACTATTGGTTTTATATTTTATTGCTCTTTATTTTTTGTTTTATTTTTTTACCACCAGAACTTTTAAATTCCTATTTTTCAATTTCTATTGAATGCACCATCCTTCTAGATCAAATATATTTGATGAAACAAATTCTGAAACAAAAGTTTATTACAAAAAAAACGATTTCATTTGAGTGGTTATTTTTCCAAATTAAACAATTTTTACAGAAAAATAAAAAAAATGATAAATATCAATACTAAGTGCAGAGATTTTGAGGTAAATGTAACCACTACAAAGTAAAAAATGCTCATTCTGATGCAGAAACGAAAGCTTTTGATGATAACACGAGTTTCAATTTACGACCAGTTGGAGCTGAGTCAATCCGTTTCTGAAATTGCTGATCCTCAAACTTGCAGGTAACCTCATTTGTTTCGTGTGAAAGTCTTCTATCGCCAAAAACAACCATAAAAACGGGCTGACAGCACAACGGCTGTTTACCTCGACTCCCCTCTTATTTTTGTCGTTTACAGCTACATACATATATCTTTTGATTTTTCACTACATTCAAATGTCTCGACAGTTAAACGTGTCTAACTTTTGTGCACAGCTTTGAAACCACAATGCAAAGTTATGTGAAAACTTAACAAAAGTAAAGCCTGCAAATATGATAATACTTTGTGATGTGCGATAACGCTCAGCTGTTGAAACTGGAGAAACTTCCCCTGTGGTCTCAAGCAAACTTTCACCCACTCTTTTACTTCCTGTATGGGGTATCACACTGTGAGCTTCACTTCCTGTGGAAGACAGACTTTCCCCCTCCCAATTCTTTCAGAGTCAATCCTCGACCTAAAAACCCCGTACTGTATATCTCAACTTTCAGACAGAACTTATATTTCTCTGTGAGTCCCCAAATCTGCTGCATTCTGTCCGTCTTGCAGGTAATTTTGGCATCAAACCGGCTAAACCTGAAGTTAGGGAGCCTAGTTGGTTAAAGTTGTTTTTAACGTGTATTTAAGGTATTTTTCTTATGAAAAAGAACAGCTCCAAAAGCCACGCCCCCTCAGAGGAAATTTGAGAAACAGAGGCTTCAGATCAACAAGAAAAATTAGGGCTGGGTTGAAAAAAAAATCAATTAATTATCAATTTCAGCTTAATAGATCAATAATCGATTCACAAAAGATATAAATTGATTTAGCATAAAGCTAAAGTCCGCTAGCTTGATGCTAACATTCAATAGATTTTTTTTTTTTTTTTTATTGACAAAAGTTGAGGTTTACAGCATATGAGGCAACGTTCAATAGAATGTCCCATAGGACGGCTAACGCTAATGCTTGGTCGACCAAAAAAATAAAATACAAAAATAAAAAATACATTACTGACTAAATAACCATCTTTATTTGCTCACATGCATTCATTTTCCAAATCTTTTCTAAGGGAATATTTTTAAAAGTAACTATTTGTGGTCTAAAACATTGTTTTCTCATACTGTCTTCTTCTTTAATAAGGTATACTTCTATATACTACTTCTATAGCGCAATCGCCACCTAGTGGCCAACCTGGAACGCCCCCCAGGAGAAGCACAACAATGTTTACAATGTTAATTTAGAGAATCCTATGCTCTATGCCCTATGAAAAATGGCTTTTTAAGACATTTAGGTTGTGGGATTTTGGTAAAAAAAAATTCATAAAATTAAAACACTTTTTTTTTAATAAAAAACAAATGTCTTGGGGGACTTTTCAATTTTAAAAAGTAACTGAAACTTTATTTAATTTATTCACAAACAGTGAATCAAAAGTCATTTTGACAGATTTTTTGCACCTCAGAGAACTACACTTAAACACAAAATCTTTAACTCTTTAATTGTTACCACGATCAACATAATTCCAGTAGATTCTGGAGGAGAAAAGCGCACAGGATGTCTTTTATTTTGAAAGGAAGTTATAAACCATTACATCAAGCCAGATCACAGTCCTCACCTCAAAAACAAGTCACATTTTCACATTTTTCAAACAGACTGAGCTTCATTTGAACAATAGTTGACATGCATGTCATGAATACACGCAAACGTTAACATTTAACCGGATTTGTAGACGGGGTTGTTTGTCCAAAAAAAGGACGAGGAGATGAAACCGTAACATGTCCCAACATGCCTCATCACAGTCAGCAAAAAAACAGCCTGAAGCCGACTTATGTTTGAGGTTTAAACAACACAAACCTACACAAATTTGTATTTCTAGAATAAAAAATAAGCGTTAATGGATTATTGTCCATTTATTAGTTTTAACTTTACACAGATTGGCTTATAATCCGTCTCAAATTCTCTTAGCAACACATAAAACAGCGTGACTGTGCCACAGTTTAGTGGAGTCACAAGTTTTATTGATCTCTGCGGTTTGCGAAGAAGCAAACAAGAAAAGAGAAGAAAAGAAAAGCCGTGAAATAAAATCTTATGGGTGTTTTGGGTGCGGTTGTTTTTGCTCGGAGGATTGCTGATGCATCTGCTTGCATTTATCCGCTTTTTCTGGGATTCAGTCACACGAGGATTGAGAAAATGTATCTTGTAATCCTATAGTGTTTTTATAAACCAGCCTGGAGGTGAAATCTATACATTTTTTAAACGTTTTTGCTCATTATATTGTAAAATATTATATTTTATTGAAGTTTTTCTGCAAATTCCTACATTAATTTCCAATTTTATGAATAAAAAACGTTTTTTTTGTGTTGTTTTTCTTTCATGGTGATGCTAAATTGGCGTATAAGGGTTAAAAGTTTACAGAATTTCAATCTGAAAAATAAAAATAATCAGAACAATCTTCTCTGATGCTGAAATATTGTGAATAAAATCATTATATTCCATCCTCAAAGCAGCTGGATATTTTTTAAATTTATTCTGACTTTTTCTTTTTCATTTTTGGGGAACTTTTTAATTTTATTTCATACTTAAGGAATTAAAAAACACATTATTTGTCATAAAAATGGTCACAAATCAAATTTCTGAGTGTCAAGAATAATAAAAAAACTGATTGATTTAGTAGCTGCAGATGAGAGCAGAAAGCAGCCTTTGTGACAAGCATAGGCAGGCCTGACTGCAGCAACATGTTGATCTGATTCCGAGATAAAAAAGTTGTTTTCTCCTCAGATCAAGGAAGCTTTCCTCCACTCGACTTTCTGGGAAGTTCATAAATGCTGGGTCTAAATGAGGTTCGCCTGGTTGTGATTTTAGGAAAGCCGAGCACGACCCACAAACACACAAACATCCCCACTTTCCTAGAAGTTCCTAACAAACTTCCAGAAAGACTGTCCAGCGTTCAAATCCCCACCCTTCTGGAAATGTAAAATCCCCCAGCCAGCTTTTTAGCAATCAAACCCCTGTCCCCAATTTCCCCTCCACCCACCCCCCCTTTGCTTCCTCGCTGCACAAACAGATTTTAGAGGTGTGTCTGCTCTCGGCCAATAACAGCGATCGCCTGCGCTGCGTCTCCACCAATCGGCGCAGGCGCCCGGAGCAGCCGTCTGTTAACGGCAGTTGTTGTTTTCCTGCTCGCTCTGTTTTCTCCGAGGCCTCGGAGTGATGGATAGAGGAAATAAAGAGGAGGTCAGGTCAGGCTTTAACGGGCTCTCTCTTGCATTTGGACGGGACCTACTTTTGCCCCGTATGCACGAGAACCAGACACGCACTTTTGTTTATGCCAAAAGAGCATCGATTCATTTTTAGCTTCCCTCTAACCTCCAGCTTTAGGGTAATGGTTGTTTTTCAGGGACACAGGATGCAGAATATATGAATTATTTTATGAAACACCCCAATTTAAATCCTTAAGCTCACAGCCCATCAATAAAAACTACAGCTGGGATCAGTTTTTGTTGTACTTGATCTTCCTCATCGTTTACCTCTTTGTTCTCTAAGTGAAACTGAATTGAAGGGTTATGCACCGATAAATACTAGGAAACTAAATGTAATTACAAACAATACCAGTACAAGAAAATCATTCACAACTTGTTTTACCAACTTTTTCTTCCTCCTTTGTGTTGCTAGCTTTGTGCAACATGTATTGCACAATAATGAAACCATAAAGTGTGTGGGGGAGGTTAAAACCACAAAATCATTTGACTAAATTATTAAAAGATCCTCCTTAAAATTCTTTTTTTTTGAAAGTTTTGGCTAACAAATGTCACTTTTATTGCCTTATGAGAGTGATTGGAGCACTTGGATGGCCGTCCTTACACACTCGCCTGTGATATTTCGCACAGATTCCTTAGTTAAACAACACCTATGAACTGTATTTGCTTTTTGCTCAAACATACAGTGCAGCAGAGTCCTAATAACCTATATTCATTTGAAAGAAAGAAAAAAAAATCAGTATAAATGTATTTGGGAAAAAAAGGAAGTCCTTCTACAAAGACTAGAAGTGACCCTATGTGGATGAAAAGTGTGTTTTTGGTGTTTCTAACAGGTTCTTGCGGTATTTTTCTGATGATGGAGGACATGTATTAAAGAAAATTAAGCTTCCAATTGCATATTTGAGTATTTCTTTATTCAAATCATTGTGAAAAATGATGATATGGCTCCCTATTTTTTAAATTTTGGTTAGTGTGCAGCAAGAGATATCTCAGTTAAAAGAAATGGGGGATGATGGGAAATGAGTGGAGGCTTACTTTGCACAAATGGTCCCACCCACAACTCAGAGGCGAATTTCTAATAAATTCCTGCAGCTCTGCAGAAACTACGTCATAGAAAACAACAGAATTTTTTGTTTTATTTTGGCTATAAATGAAATAATTACAAATAAATCATTTTACAAATGAAAAAAAATAGTCCCACTCCAATAAAAATCCTGTTTTTAGAATTTTTCTCATCATGGAGAACATTTATTAAAGAATTTAAGATTAAAACTAGAGTATTTACCAATTTAAAATCACGTTAGATCAGGAGCAGACGAAAACCGGATGCTTGAAAAAGCTCAGACTTATGACGCAGTTACTCCCATGGGCGGGACAAAGTTTGCCTTTCTCCGGTCCGATATTAAAATCCTCCACTTGTAAACAAATAGATCCGTGTATGTTTTCATTTTCCACTTATGAGCCTCTTTTGCTACGCTAATGTTAGCTTGGGCTTGTGAGGCTCTTGTTGCTAGCAGGAGAGAGTGTAAACAAAGGCATGCTGGGAAATTAGCTAGCCTCAACAGTCCCGCCCACAACCCGAAAGTGAATTTCAAATGAGCTCCTGCTGCTTTA